>NW_027669363.1:0-20321 GCF_964194185.1 Rhinolophus hipposideros
GTGTCACGCAGCCATCCAAGTCTCAGGCCCCCTTCCTGTGGCCAATGGCAGCCAGGCATGTTGCTTTTGTAATTGTTTGACCTTGGAGGTGGGTTAGAGAATCACAAATCCCATATCGTTTCATCTCTCACAAGTGGAAACAGGCCTGCTTTGTGAGGCTGGTTTTCAATTCTCGGTGCCTGCGGCCCAGTTCCTATAGAGCCCAGCCCCTGGCCATTCAGGCCTTTGTCCAATCTGAGGCCAGTCTGACAAGCTGTCAGGCACAAGTGGGGAGCAGGGCTCTCACCAGCAATGTGATTGTTTTTTGCACATTTCCAGCCCCCGACCCCCACCCCTTGTGCCTGCCAAGGGTGGTGATATATTTCTGAGTTTTTTTTTTTTTTTTTTTTTTTTTTCATTTGCTTTGGCTTTGCTACAGGAAGAACAGGTGCTTCTGCCTCCCCTCATTTCTCAGAATTGCACACTGCCCAACCGGCTCTGATTGCCTGCGGCATCAAATGTAGGCCAAATGAAGAAGGTATACTCAGCTGACCTACTAGCTTCAGCTCTCTTGAGGAGTTTTCCTGAATCCCTATCAGATTTGGTTCCAAAGCCTCATAACCTAGTGCTCTAGTTAAGTATCTGGCAAGAGCAATGAGTAAAAGTCCACCATTTGTGGCCGGGTGGACAAAGCACCAAATCAATAAACTATTATTATTCCAGAGCCTTTTCTCCATGTGTGACACACTGCTCAAACCATCCAAATGCAATCAATCTCATTTTGAGGGCCAACTATATCTGAGGTGCCTCTCATCCATTGTCATACTCTGTCCTCAAAATACTTCTGGAATGCAGGCATTACTATCATCTCTGTTTTCACAAATACAGAGACTGCGGCTCAAGAGAAGTTTAGCAAACTTTGTATGGGTCACACACCTTGTCAGTGGCACAGCCTTGAAGCCGATTCAGCAAGAAGAAGGAAAATGCTGCCTTTGTATTCAGAGAAGGTAAATGCTATAATAAGGGCTGCCAACCAGAAGCACCATGTTGGTCTCCTGGTGAAATGCAAGAAGAGAAGGAAGTGGTTGAATTATGCGGTTCATAAAAGGAATTCTGAGAGTCTTACACACTCATTTATTCATGGTGAGCTCAGGCTCAACACTTACTCCATGCCCTTGGAGTTTTGCAGCCTTGATGACTGCATTCGTAGGTCTCCCCACTAAGTCATGAATTTTTTGATGGTGATACTAGTGACTCCAGAAGTACTGGTGGTACCAGTACTTGATGAATCGAGTACTTCCTTGGTGCCAATTGTTTTACGTACCTTACCTTGTCTTATTTTCCCAGCAATCCTTGAAATCCCTACAGAACACAGAGCCCAAGCAGGCTTAGGTCCCAGGACTCTCTCCCTAATACTTAACAACTCTATTTGCATTATTTGTAAAATCACCATTAAAAGCACATGCCCACTGTCACCCAGAGATGCACATCTCATGTAATTTCATCTTCCCCTCTACACTTGGCAGATAGACCCTTCTCTAAAAATTGTGCTGTCCACCCTTTAACAACCACACTGAACAATACACTTGAGTTTAGAGAGGAAACTCCAGGATCAATAAAAATCAAGTGCTAGTAGGACTGGGAGATCAGCAATAGAATGTAGGTTCTGGCTTCACAGAGTCCTGGCATCACAGATGTGAAATAACTGAAAAAAGGACATCTAGTCCATATTCACATATAGTGTATTTTTGTAAAGACACGGGATATTTTTAATAGTCTAATAAGAGAGATTGCTTATGGGGGCAATGGGTGGCTGGAGGATGGGAGAGGAAAGGTATTTTTCACTGAGTACTCTTTTGTACCTTGAATTTTAAACCACGTACGAAAATAAATAAAAATTTTAAAGTCACAGATCTGAATACTTTTCAACAATATCTTTTTAAAAGTAAAATTAGAAAAGTTTGCAAAAAAAAAAAGAAGAAAATTAAACTCTTCTAGTCAAAACACCAATGAGGCACATAGCTTCCATTGCTTTGATCTTTGAACGACTTGGTTTTAGGACATATTCACATTTGATAGATAGTCACCCTCACTTTCTGCTGAATATTTAATCAGAACTGTCCAGTAAAGGAGGACTTCATCTTATTGGTTTGAAGATGAATTTCTTTTCTTTTTTCTTTTTAATTAATCTATTTGTAGGATTCTGAGCCATTTGGGGATATTCAAATACTTGAAATGGCCCTCCAACTTTCCTTAATTAAGGGATGTTTCACTGCAATCTTCCTAACTTAAATAAGATGATAGTCTAATGCAACTATAACTATAGACGTTTCCTTTGTAGTTTTGAATTTCAAAGTTAAGATCCTCATAGGAAGTATCTGACACATACTATATAACATTTAAAAATAACACTTTTATTGAAAATCAAACAGTTGACTCAATAGATTGATGATTTGATTAGATAAATTCAACATTTCCAATGAAGGCTTGCCAATCACAAAAAAAAATTACCATATGACAATTGCAGAGAAAAAAAAACATTGCTTCCTATTTAATTAAAATAGATAACAAGTTAAAACTTACAGCATAGGAGATGAATCATCACAATTGCTGCCTTTCCAGTAGTTGCTGAAGAATTCATTAATGGAGTTAAACAAACCTTAATGAATTTCTTTATATAAACCTTAGTTCTGTTAAATTCATGGTCGTTACTACCATTAGGGAGGGGAGAAGGTCTGTTACTTTCACGCCGATTATTGAAAAATCAAGTAACGTGACAGAAAAATTTTCTGGAAGCAGATATACAGTGAAAGATAGAGAAGAGAGCATGAACTGTTGTGTTCCTTAAGCTTTTTTCACTACTACTAATAAAACTCTGGAGAGAATCTTCAATATTTTTAAGGCAAAAAATGTGATTAACAAATGAATTAATGACTCTTTTTGTTGGTTTCTAATAACCAGCCTCAAATGACCCTGGAGAGCAACTAGAATTTGCTGCACAGCTTATTGAATAGCTTTGATTTCTTCAGTCCTTTGAGAAGGGACTGGTAGGAGGGTATAACACAGGAACTATGAGTAGTGGTTAGAAAAGGGAGTGAAGAGAAGAGGGGGCAATTAATTTCATTGCTAGTGTTGGCAACTTTGTCTAGCCAGCTCCCTAGGTGGGGCGTTTATAACTCCTACCTTGGCAGATGGGGCAGGTGGTTTAGATGTGAGGCCTTCCTGGTGAGGGAATGAATCATCCAGCCTCTAAATTATATGTATTTTATATATTGTTATATGTTTCCCCTCCTCTCCCACTTCTGGAAGCCCTGCCCAAGTTGAATTGCCTCCTAATGGTGTCTCGAGGTTTTTCTGCAGGAGAAACACGTCTACATCTGAAAATAAGAGCTTCAGTTATACTGGAAAGAGTGAAAAGGAGACAGAGGAGAAGTGGCACAGCTTTGATAACTAAGAACCTGGAGCTCTGCAGCCAGACTCAGTTCAAAACCTGGCTTTGTTCCTTACCAGCTATGTAATCTTGAGCAAATGACTGAACCCTCCTTTTTTTTTTTTTTTTTTTTTTTGCCTCAGTTCTTTTATTTATAAAATAATAATAATTGTTCTCACTCAAAGAGTGGCTGGGAGGATTAAATAAGTTAAAACGTGAAATTCTTAAAACAATGCCTCGATTATAGTAAGTGCTCATAAAAAGCTTGCTCATGAAAAGTTAGCGTTTATATGGAGAAACTGGCCAACTGCAAAAAGCCACATGTAAACGTCTGACAGCCTGAAGTGAAGGACTCAGTAAATACAGCCAAAGTGTGAAATGCTCAGAAAAGAGATAAACTAGTAATGTGAATATGACATTTTCAGCACTTAACGAAAAACACAGTAATCAAAAACAATAAAACCCGTCAGAATGGTCTTATGAGACAGGATGAAATTTTTATGGTGTGGAGGTTAAAAGCAGCAAACAGAAATTTCACCTTGGACAGGACTTTTTTGTTTTTTCTGCTTAAATAAGTTGAAGTCAAAGTTCCTCATGTTTCTAATAACACTAGATGTTATTCCAATTTTGGTTCAAAACCAGTGGCCCAAGTTGGGATTGGGTAAGAGCAATGATCTCAGACAGGACTAGGTCCGCTGTCACTTTTACTGGCTCTATTCATCTGAAAGCTGTGATGGCCTAACCTCCAAATTCACTCCGCTACCTAATGCTTCTACCTCACTGCTATTAATATCACCCCACCTGATGCGTCCTCACCTCTTGCTGTTCTCCTGAACAGCCTCCCAAGTTCTCCCTCTGATACCAGGCTACAATCCATTCTCCACACAGAAACCTGAGCAATCTCTAAAATGCAATGTAAAACATGTCACTCCCTTGCTTAAAACCTCCCAATGATTTCCTTAAAGTGATGTAAAATCCCAACTCCATCGCCTGACCTCAGGCCCTCAGGGCTGTTTTCCTACCTGACTGTCTCTTCCTTCCTCCCTAAGGTCCAGCCACACTGGTCTCCTTTTTTGTTTCCTGAACATGTCAAACTTTTCCAATGTCAGGGCTTTAGCTCTTGGTGTTCTCTCTGCCTAGCCTTCTCTCCCTGATCTCTGAGGGCTTTCTCTTAAACACTGATGTACTAGCTCAAATCCCACCTCAGAGAGAGCAACTCTGGTAAGCCTATTTGAAGCAGCTCTTGTTAGAGTTCATTCCTTTTACCTCACTGTATTTTTCTTCATAGCACTAACACATTTGATTTTATTTGTTTCTTTCTCAATGAGGATATGCTTCCGCTCACTGGTATACAGACTCCACGAGAGCAAGAACTTCATCACTCTATCTCCAGCTCCTGTGACAGCCCCGATACGTAGTAGACCCTCCATAAATATTAGTTGAGTAAATAAAACTTGCCAATGCCCATGACACCTGGCTAACAGCAGACCTTTATCCATCTTCTCCCTGCATTCTTAACAATTTCTTATCTTCTCTTAATCCTGCAATCTTAGGACTCCCGAAAGTACAGTGGTACATCATCCCTCCCTCCCGATTTAGTACAAAAACTTGGTTGCCTTTTGGTAGTAATAGAACTTTCTGAGAAAAAGTGGGAGTTTTAGACTCTGGATAATTAACTGGACTCTGGATAATTATTCTCAGATTGATTCTAGAATCATTTTCCACATCCTAGATTCTTTTATATTTGAGGTGACTTATAATGGCCCTATCTAACCCCAAATTTATGACTCCTCTAGCCCAGTCTGATGCTGGAAGACTCTGCAACCCAAAAGATTTCCTGGGACTGAGAGGGTTTTATACAACCTACTTAGTTCTTGGCTAATTCACCTTGTAAAGTCTACACGGTGACTGGGGAATATTACTGTAATTATATTTTTAATAAGGGTGTGTACAAGAATGGAGTTAATTGGCTTTAAAATGTCTGAGACAGGAAAGCAAGTGTTGGTTAACTAAAGATCAACATAGCAATCGGAAAATTTAATGTATGGGTGGTAGGAAAGCTTAACCTTTATCTTTCAATCTCATAATTATTAAGCTTCTGGCAACCTGATTTCCACATTGTGCATACAGAAATTTTAATCACAAGGGCCCCTCTGAGTGTGAAGTTATTACATAGGCAGGAAATTTAGTATGCTAGAAATCATGCTCCCCAAAGAGTAGAATGATAAACTTGTTAAAGTGTTAATAAAAATATATTTTGGATAATTCTCTGGGGTCCATGCCACGTAAAACAATGCTAAAGAAGAAATAGAAATAAGTAATTAAGATTTGGATCTTAGCTGATCTTACTGATGCACATAAGAATCTCCTGGAGAACTGTAAATCAAGACGCTGAGGCTCCATTCTCAAAATCTTGATTCAATGGGTTTATGGTTAGGGCCCTGGGCAGCTGTATTTTTTAAAGCTTCTGAGATGATTCTCATGTGCAATCAGTATTGAGGACCATTGTTTTACAGGCTTGCTTTTTGCTATAGCTAAAGATATTAGAAATCGTTCTTAATTCAATCATGGATTGGGAAACAGAGAAAAAGAAAATAACCATTTTGGGATGGCACAAAATTGACCTACCTTTTTGTCCTAAAGAGGGTGTAGTGCCAAGACTCTAGCTTTTGTCCACTGCCCTTCATAATGATCTCCATACCTCACCACTGGTAATAAACCCAGAAATTCCCAAGACAAAAAGAATTCTTTTAAAATGCTACTGTAAAAATTGTTGGGCTTTGTTCTCTCTCTCTCTCTCTCTCTCTCTCTCTCTCTCTCTCTCTCTCTCTCTTTCTAGTGTGTAACAAAAAATCAATATTCAGTGAATACAAGCTACAGAGAAGAGAAATCAGAACAGCTTGAAAGCTCTGGGGCTAGGAAGCCTTCACTTCCCAGAGGTAGGAGTGGATGAGGTGTAAGTATGCATGACGCATGACGGAGCTTGAATGGAAGCTCCAAGTCTGTAGGGATGGGGCTCCTGGGGCTGCTGTGGCGGCCAACGGGCTGCTGACATTCATAGTCATAGTGTTGGCAGCTCGGCCAGACTAGTCGTCTTTCATCTACTGGTCTATAACACTAATTCATTCATTGAAGAAACAACATTGCCAGGCACAGAGTATTCTGTAACAGGAGACTGGGCACTCTCTTTGGGAGCCAAATAAGATACGGGGAATTCAGTGGCTAAGAATTCTAATTCCACCTCTGTTGCCAGCAACTCAAAGCCCAAGCCAAGTAATTAAACTCCATTTCCCAATTTGTAAAGTTGTAGAGGTGAGGGAAGATTACACATCATAATAAAATAGCTACTGTCGGGACTAATGGCATGCTAATAAAGCCCTTTGCAATGATTACACAAAACCTGGTTGACATAAGCAGCTGTGAGATACCAATTGCCTCACACTTAGCTCAAGTTGACTAGAAGACACCCCAAAAGCATACAGAACACAGGCATGGGCAGCTAGTTACACCTTTTAGTTACAACACGCAAGTCGATGGATTCACTACAAATAACGTTATCTGTGAATTAAAAAGACTATATAGAAATATGGGTGTATATAAAATTTCCACAAAGACCACACATCTTGATTGTCCATTGAATTCTCTTTAAAATATTACCCTTTTAATTGAATTTTCCATGATTACGATACAAAGACCTTGTGTTTTTGCTCAATGATTTTTCAACTCTCGCTTCACATTAGAATATTCTGGGGAATTAAAAAAAAATATGCTGATACCCAGTGCCCATTCCTAAACTGACTACATGAAAATTCTGGAGAAGAGGTGGAGGCATCACTAGTTTTTAAAAGCTTTCTTAGTGATTCCAACTATTCTTTTTTTCACATCACTGGACACTTCATGCACAATTCCAATGCCATGCCACTTGTGCATTTCTCCTTACTTAGAGTGCCTTCTCTTCCTGTCTCCATTTATCTTTAGCTCTTACATCCATCAATGGTCATCTCTTACCTTGTCTTTCTCAATGTACTTTAGGACTTAAGGCACACTGTCTTCCGGAACCTCCAAACTCCACTTGTATCAGTCATGTAATGTACTTAGAGAATATACATTATGTTACATTGCTCCTGGTGTTTTATGTTTATGCCCATCTTCCTAACTAAATAATATATTCCTCCAGAGCCAGGACCTGGCTTTCCCATGGAGTCAGGCACGGATTTCTTGGCTTAGAAGATGCTAAAAAATATGTGTTACTGTTGCTGTAGGTACACCAAGATTCATTCCTATCAGCTTCTTACTGTCATTTCCCTCCAGATTTAGATTTTAAGTGGAAATGAACAAATGCTACTTGTATATTTCAAAGAGTATCTTGTATAGTGCTTCACTCTAGCTACAGGAAGGAAACTCTTCTCTGCAGGCAAAGGTCAGCAGAAGCCATCAGTTCTCAGGTTATCAGTGGTAACCACGGCCCACATGTTTATAGCACATTTCTCCATTAGCATTTGTGGTGGTATTATTTCATCAACTCTGAACTTACCACAGGATTGTTGGGGGAGGAAGGTGAAGGTAATACACAAACCAGTAATCAAAAGTAAAATCCAGGCTTCTAATATCCCAGGCCAGAGGCTTCCTCTAACAATACCAGAATCTGACTGCTCTTCCCTTTGGAAGATCTGAAACTGCAGGAACAAATCACATATTTCCTTTTTTGACATACTCAAGGGCCATTTGAGCTAGTGGACAAAAGAAACCCAAATGGCCTTCTGTGATGTCCTTGGAGAAGCCCTTCTGGAAACTGGGACTGCATCTTGTTCAAACTGTTTTAAGCAAAAGGACAGAGAGGAAGAAACATTTATCACCACGGTGAGATGACTTATTTAAAGAGCTCTGCACACAAACAAGAAGCCCTAGCTGAGTCCTTGTCTGATTTTACAAAGTGCCGAGAATGACAGAGACATTGTCCTGGGAAGTGATTTTAAGGTAAAACTGTAAATTCAGATTCAAAATGACCCTTTGGTCATAGGATTATTGCAGCTTCTTGAGATTTGCCTGAGTGAGAGGATGGGTGGTGACGAATGTAACCACTGAGTCTATTTCATCAAATCTAATAGTGACACGATGAAATAGGCTGCAAATTATCACCAGCTCAGCAGAAGAATGAGGGTGAGGATGCGTGCAGAAGGACCTCTTTTTCTCTTGTGTACTGCTTAGCTGAATAACAGAATTTTGGGACAGATTTGAGATGGAGTCTGAGTCAAGATTGGAGGAAAAGTTTGTTAAGAAGAAGAAAAATTTCTCATCATTTTTTTGTCAATGCATTAGTCTATAGCAGTGCTGTTAAATGGAAATATAATGTGAGCCACAAATGTGATTTAAATTTTTCTGTAAACCACATTAAAAATTAAAAGGAAACAGGTGAAATTAATTTTAGTAATATATTTCATCTAAACCAATATATCCAAAATATTATCATTTTAACATACAATCAATATTAAAAATTAATGATTTTTTTTGATACTAGTTCTTTGAAATCTATGGTATATTTCATACTTACGGCACATCTCTATTTGAACTACCGTGTTTCCCCCAAAATAAGACTGGGTCTTATATTAATTTTGATTCCAAAAGACGCATTAGGGCTTATGTTTAGGGGATGTCATCCTGAAAAATCATGCTAGGGCTTATTTACTGGTGAGGTCTTATTTTTGGGGAAACCAGGTAGTCACATTTCAAGTACCCAATAGCCACATGTGGCTAGAGCTTGTATTGCATACTACAGGTATAGACACGCTAACTGGAATTTGGACTAGCAGGTAGAAATCATTGTCAGCATTTAGCTACCTGATATACTTTTAATATTTTCCTTCTGGTAGCTCTTTCACTATGCCCTGGAAGAGATTATCTCAAAGGCCACACGTTTTATTAGCAAAAAATTTTGGACTTTGAAGCAAAACAGGCTATGAGATTCAAATTCCAGCTTTGTAACCCAGGGCTAGCTGCTTATCCCCTATGAGTCCTGGTTTCTTCAACTGTTAAATCAAGACAAAAATCGCTAACTCACCAGATTGTTGAGAAGATTAAATAAGATCGGTATAAAGCACACAGCACAGCCTAGAATCATATAATAGGCATTCAAACAATAATTTCCCCTATAAAAAACCCATCTTGATTTCTATGAGGCCATGTCATTGTATTTGAGGCTCTACTGCTTCATGTATTCCACTTCCAGATGTTTCCCTTGAGGTTTCTTCTGCTAATGCAGCCCTTTCCCCAGACCTTCAAGGCCTGGCTCCCTCTTATTATGCAAGTTTAAGTTCAAGGGTGACCTTGTTATGTAAATCTTCTCTGGCTGCCTTATTTAAAGTTGCCTCCAAGCCCTGGTAGCACACACTATTCCTCAGCCTCTCTCTACTTTCTTCATAGCATTTATCGGTATCTGAAATTATTTATGTATTGGTTCACCTGCCTCTTATCTGCCCTACTCTCTAGCTTAGAAGCTCCACAATAGCTAGGACCTTGCCTGACTTACTCAGAGCTCAAAAAGTATTTATTGAATAAATGAATGAATGAATGAATGAATGAATGAATGAATGAACGAATGACTACTTAACCCAGGGAAGTAAATGTAGATGGTCCCCTGATTCTAAAGGTAGTAGGTAAAGGAAATTCTAGAGATCTTTTGAAAAAAAATTAATTAAAGTTTATTAGGGTGACAATTGTTAGTAAAGTTGTATAGGTTTCAGGTGTACAATTCTAGAGCTCTTTTTAACCTGAAAGAATCGCTCAGGAAGTCAATGACCCAGGGCCAGCCTCCCTTGCTGAGGTTTGGTATTTGATATCTTGAGTCTAACAGCAGGACTTGTAAAGGGTTGGGAAAATTATTCTCCACAGGTGATTTTATTAGTGTTGCCTATTAATATGTATCACATGCAAAGTATATGTTCACACCAGTTAAAATCATCCAGAAGATTTGGTTATTCCTGCTCTTTAGAAGAACTGGAGCCCAGTTGGCTTGATGCAACTTTTGATATAGGGATCTTGGCAGCACTGGGTATTAGAAAAAGAGTGAATGTCAAAGTCAGACAGACCAGGGCTTGAAGCTCACTTTTTGCCTTTTACTAACTCTGCAGACTGGGAAAGTTAGGTAAATTTTTATAAGTCTCAGTTTTTTAATCTATAAAGCCATAAATGATAATGTATACCTTGTTGTGTTGCTATAAAAATTCACTGAGGTTATGTAGGAAAGCGTTTAAACAGCTTGAAGACTCAGTGAATAGTAGGTATCAGTATTATCTCTGCATGCAAGAATGCCTTGCCAGAATATACTGATCCATCTTTGGAATGGCTACTTTGAGAGTAGCCAGCTTCCTTTTAATGTTTTGATATTTCTTTCCCACATTTCTACATCATCCAACTTCTTGCACCTGAGGGGCCAGGATGAGAGAAGAGAGAGAGAGAGAGAGAGAGAGAGAGAGGGAGAGAGAGAGAGAGAGAGAGAGAGAGAGAGAGAGAGAGAGAGAGAGAGAGAGAGAGAGAGAGAGAGAAAGAGAGAGAGAGAGAACTGAACTGTTTAAATCTATGTCAAGTGGAGACATTTCTCTCTACAGAGAGAGTTTCTGGTGTATCTGGAGATGGATACAGGCCTGAGACCTCTCCAGTTTCCATGTCCAGCTGTTTGTAGCTATAGGCAGAAATCTAGCTCTTTTGTATTCAAGATTATGGACCAAAAGAGAACTGAGAGAAAGAGTTAAGAATCCATGCCAATGTGGACACATTTCACTTGCTGGCAACACAGAGTGCTTTACTTGACAAAGGGGAAACAATATACCCAACTCTGTGTTCTAAACCCATTACTCATCTTTAAGAATATTTAGGCCAGAATTGATTTTACTCATTCTTCTGCTAGTGTAAGCCCCATAAGAGAGACAGTAAGCTGCTCTAAAAAGCGTGAAATTATTTGACACTTACTTAGAATCTCACATTAACATTAATAGTAGCAGTTTTTCATTGACTGTAGAACCAGGCACTGTATAAACATTACTTTTGTTCTCCTAACAACTGTGCAAGAATGGCAGTACTGTTCCGCATTTTACAGACAGAAAGTGAAGCTCAGAGAAGTGACTGCCAAAGTGTGGGAGCCAAGATTTGCAGCCCAGTCTATTGGGCCACAAGTCTCCACGTGTCCTCTGCCACATCTTGCTGGGGTTGCTAGTGGAAGACCCCATTGCACAAAACCAGAGTCCCTCGTAACTTCAAGGCAAATTGCAGAGGTACAAAAGAAAACCATTATTATTCTTACTGTGCACTGGGGAGCAATTGGCACTTCCTTTCAAAACAAAGCCTTCACATCACGGTCTGACATCCAGCTAGGTGACCTGATGAGTTCTCTTTGAGACAGACAGATCTTCTCTGCAGGTGGCTCTCTAGTGCTGTTTGTAAGAATGAAAACTCCAGGCATGAGGACTATCACTTTAGGAAATTCATTAAAAGAGTTTATGAGGAAGGTTCCCTAGGATGAAGAGATTGGTGAAGCCCTTGGGAAACAGTGCCTTAGGAGCTCACTCAGGAAAGGAGGGCTTTCCCCTTCAACAGCCTGGCTGACTCCAGACCTTGGAGAAAGCTGTACATTACTCCCACAGTCAGCCCAGCTGCCAGCGGAGGTTGGCTGGATGGTCCCTGATGCAGGTCTTCAAAGGGAAGGCTTTCTTTAGACAAAGAATGTTCACCTGGGGTTCAGGTGGAGTCTTCACGGGGGGTGTCTAGGAACCATCAGGAATTGTCTGCAAATTTTTATGTACATCCTATAAGAACACCCCCAGTTTTTCAGAACCACTGAAATTCAAATTTTCATCTGCTTCTTCCTTGCACTATTCAGTGTTTTTACCCCATGTAGACACACACACATATTATATGCACACATGTTTAATGGAATATATATATAATATATATATAATATGTATTATATATAACACATATAATATATATAATATATATTATATAATATAAATAACATATAATATATATTATATATAATATATGTGTTATATATAATATATACACACATATATTATATATATGTATATGTGTATATATATGTATATATATATATATATATATATATATATATATATATATTCCCCTAAATATTGCAAAGAAAACTGAGGCCCAGAGAACATAAGTGTCTTCCAAGATTGCACAACCAGGGGCAGGGCTAGGATTAGCAGCACTCCACTGACCAAGAAGCTGGAGACTCAGGTGGGAAATCTTTGCCAGCCAACTTGATGAATGAAGACAAACTAATCCCTCCAGATTACTAACAGTGTTTCGCAACCACTTTCAAGCCAAATCATAGAGAATCCTAAATTGCCTGTTATTAGGGTAACGTGGGCCGTGTCCCCGCGATAGAGGTAGAGGTCACTGAAAGGATCTTCTCCCCCTCAGTGAGTTAGAACTGCAGCCCTTGCTTTCTTTCCCCTCGCACGGCGCTCGGGCTCTCCCGTTACCGCAGTTTGCTTGACTTCTCCTCTCCTCTCCCTTCTGCTGCACACACTCCTCTCAGGTCCTCTCCCCTGCAGCGGGTTCTCCTATCAGCTTCCTCTCCGGTTGGAATTCCTCTGCCCCGGTCAATCGGCCTTCCGCCTGCTCTGGGGTCTGGGTGACAGCCCCGAGCTGCTTACCTGATATCAGCGCCTCTGCCTTGGAGGGGAGCTGCGCCTCTCGGGTCAGCACAGGTAACGCTAACTTTCCCCACCGGACACCGGGACGCTTCCACGGCCGCTGCGGGAAAATCCTCAGGTCCGCTGTCATCTCATCACCTGTCTGAGCCTCTTCGCCTCCCCGCCCCCCCTTCTTTTTTTTTTTTTTTTCAATTTGACGTAAATAATTTACATTATTGGAATCCCACAGTCATTCCAAAACTCGTTCTCAAGCGTGCATCTGAAGATGCCTTTTAAGAAGGCAAATGTGTGCAGTTGTAAAATCTGGGCGCGGAGTGCGTTTCTAGCTCCTCGGAGAAGGGATCTCGGCGCGGACGACGGTCGGAGCCGCTGCCTTCCCAGCCCTTCTGCCAGCTCGGCTGCTTTCTGGCGATGTGCTGAGCAGTCCGCGCCCGCGCCGCCCTCGTTCCCCTCCCGCCCTGGGCCTCCAACCCGAAGCTCCGGCGCCTCGAGGCCGGCGCCGCTCTCGGTCGCACGCGTCCCCTGGCTACTCACTTTTGCTGGGGAGCAAAGTCTGCCATATCAGTCCGTGAGCACTTCCTGCAAAAGGACGCTGAGTTCCACTGTGGTAAAGCTGTTTCATGAATAGCGGGTAAAATCCAGAAAGAGGGAGAGGAGCGAGTAAGACAGAAAGGGAAAGGGGCGGGGAAGCCCAGCCCAAAAGACACTGTCTGGAGATTGCAGCCTGGGCCCCACCGTCCCCAGCCCGGCGCTTGTGTGAGAAGAAGCTCAACTTAGTGCACTTGTTCACTCTTTCTTCATTAGAGGAGGAGTCAGTGTTGCAACATTTATATTCCTTGCTGGAAGCAAAACAGTGATATTCTTCAGCAATGCAAAATGTCCAGAGCCTGCAAATTTTACAAGGTGAGGGAGGTAGTTGGGGGAGCTCGAATGCAGAAAAGATGTAGAGAAGAAATAACTGATTCTGCCTAGATTGGTTTTGCACGATGAGGGCCACACATCTTTCTTTAAGACCGTACCAAAAAACAGACAGACAAAACAGTAATAAAAATGTCTTAATAAATTCATTGACCTCAAAGATTATATTTCTCCTGGCAGCCGAGATATAGAGTGTCTCCATGTGAAGTTTCTTTCCTTATTTCTGAATGACTTTGAACAGAGCTTGATAACATTTGAAGGGGGCTCCAGGGATTTGAATCTCAACTTCCTAAGGAGGGGTCAGAGTGAAAAGGGCAAAAGAAAATAAAAGTCAGTAACCCAAGGAAATTTTGCTTTCTTTTTTGATACCCCAAGACCCAAACTTCTAGGGTACTGTGTTTATTCTCTGCCACACAGAAACATTTGTTGTTTTCCACAGATATGGAATTTATCTCTTCTAATAGGGATTTATGTGGTTCTGACTTTTTTATTTTTATTTTTTGGTAATCACAAAACCATGCACAACCATCACATTTTCTCTTGGGAATATGTACATATATGTGTATATATATATATATATATATATATATATATATATACATACATACATACATACATACATATATATACACAAACAGTAGTAGCTGATTGAATGAAATAGTTATTAGTAAGCTGCTAGTGTCTGTCTGATGTTATTAATACTGCACATGAGTATTTCATAACTCAGAGGGGCATCAAGAAGGTACTTTAAACAAAGGCTATTGAATTTGTTGACCCCGAGAAGAATATACCTGCCAAGAAATATTCCTTGTGATTAATTGTGTTCAAATTCATAATCAGTCTAGAAGCCATTGCTAACAGTGCCCTCTCATGTACTCTTCACTTCAGGGAAAAGCTACAGACTGAGCCCCCAGCCTCATGTATGGAGTTGCTGCCACCTGAGCAGGCTTTTATAAATGAGTTCCTAGATTTGTCTTTCAACCAATAAACTGAGAACTTCCCCATCCAATCAGAGCTACACAGCTATACCGCATTTGCATCTTCACTAACCAATTAGAGCAGCTTCATAAAGACCAATCAGAATGCATGATTCCCACCACTCAGGACAGTGCTACTTGGATCAATCAGACTATGTAAATTTGCAGTCCTCATTTGCATAGATGGACCGTTCAGGGACTGGGGCAGAAACTTCCTCTATGAAAGTGAGCGTCCCCTTTGTCTTGGGAGAGAGCACTTGCCCTTTATTCTGGAGGCTGCATCTTTCTGGTTTGCAAACTGTTTTTAATGAAGTTTCTCTTTTTTACTGCATCTCAGATTAGGGACTCCTGTTGGCATTGGATTGGTGGCAACAAACTTCTGTTGACAAATTTCAACAAAAATATGTTATTGAAACAGTAGGCTTTCCTTCCCTCTTTGGTTGATTGCTGCTCTGGAATAACTCAAATCACATTCAGTAGCAGCAGCCACTTGCCAAAACTTTGAAAGCCACTGAAATTCCCAGCACGATTTGCTGGTCCTTTTGGACTAAAAGCCCAAAGACACCTGCTTGCTTAATCACCTGATGCTTCCTGTTCAATAACATAGCCTTGTACAATTAAACTGTAGACTCCATCTGGGTCTCTTAGCTGATGGGAGATGCTTCTCTCATGTATATTTACATTTACCCATGGGTGGCCATGAAGATATGCAACCCCTTTTTATGGTCAAAACACCTGAGCGACATGGGATCTTCAATGGCAAAATATTTCTATATGATCTTTACAAAGCAAAGGATCTCTCCATTTTTTGGAGTTGCTCTAATCAGACAATTTTAATCGCTGGTGAAAAACATCACTCTAGCCGTGAGCTCTTGGAAGTTAGGAACTTTGCTTTTCTCCATGTAGTTCCCAGTTACTATGTGGAAGTCTGCAGGCAGCTCAACTCATCTGTGCTTCTGGCTTCCAACAGATGAGAGATTGTTTTTGTTTGTTTGTTTTTGTTTTTTAAAATTTTATTGGGGAATACTGGGGAGCAGTATGTTTCTCCAGGGCCCATCAGCTCCAAGTCATTGTCCTTCAATCTAGTTGTGGAGGGCGCAGCTCAGTTCCAAGTCCAGTCACCATTTTCAATCTTTGGTTGCAGGGGGTGAAGCCCACCATCCCAAGTGGCAATTGAACCAGTAACCTTGTTGTTGAGAGCCCGTGCTCTAACCAACTGAGCCATCCGGCCATCCAGAGAGATTGGTTTTTGAGTGACTAATGTGCATATCACTGGGAGAGAGAGGTAAGGTTTCTGCTCTGTTGTGCAGCACACAGGCACGACCTAAGCCACCAGCATTCACTCTCAGTGGATTACCTCACTGTAGCTTTTCTGAGATGACGAAGGGAATCTGCTATAAACCTCAGCCTCCTTCCTCTACCCCAAAATTGTTTCGTCATTGCCTCTTTTTTTTTGCACACTTTATATATATGTGTTCCCTTTATATGTGTTCCTTTTATGTATGTTCCTTTCTTGCACATTTGTCTTGTCACTGTCTCCATGGCTAAGTTCCTCCTTTTTTCCAAGCTACTCCTCCTACTGAGTCCTGGCCTCCATCCCTTCCTCTGCGTTCAAGACCTTGCTCCATGACCTGATGCAAAGGAAAGAGCCCAGCCCTTGGCATGGGTTTGGGTCCTTACTATCTATTTGCCTTCCCTAAGCTTCACTTGTCTCATTGTAAATTGGATGTAGTACTAAATGCCTCAATGATTAATAATAATAATAATAATAATAAATCACCAGTAAAGGAAAAAATAATGGTGATAGATAGCATATGTAAAATGCCTGATGAATAACAGAAAGTCTAGAAACACGAAGTTCCCTTTTTCCCCATGAATATTTAATCTCTTCTATCCCATGGGCTCCTTCATCTCTGCCTACAATAACCTCACCTCTTCCTTGACCCTGCTAAACCTTTTGGTGGCTTTACAATTAAATCCACTTCTTTCTTCACCTGTCACACTTGATGTCCACGCCTCGAATTCCCTGTCTCACTGTGCTCTCAGTTGTTCTTAACCTTGGCTGCACACCACGATCATCTGAGGAGTGTTTCAAATGGACAGTCTGGGTGTCACTTGCAGAGCTAACTCAGGAGGTTTAAGGTGGGGCATCCAACCATTCAAAAAGTCCTGCAAAAACCTTTTTTCCCCTTTCCACTGTTAATGCTTCAGTTCATGCCTCTTCCCCTCAATAGTCCCCTGGCTTGCCTCATTTTAACCAGCCTTGTCTACCTTAAACTCAATGCTTCTATAGTGAATCTCATTATATCACCCCGTGAATTTAAGTTCTTTAATGGCGCCTACTTCCCACTGAATAAAGTTAAAACATATTTGTTCCAGCTGATTATATTGGGTTTTAGAGTAGTCGATCAATAAAGATATACAGTGAGTTTGTATCCCACCTTCCTTTCTAGAAATGTTATTTCCCCCACCCCTCCCCTACTTGAAACTCGATTCATTCTTGATCTTCATATTCAATGTCACTTTCTTCTAAAAGCTTTCCATGATCACTCCAATGCTGAAGGTATTCTGCTTCTGTCCAATACATCCCTCTGTGCTACTTCCAAGGGTAATGTGGGGATATGAGTTGATATGTGCAAGTGCATTTGGTGAATTATAAACCATGTGTAAATGTAGGGCACTACTATTATAAGTTTATTTCTAAGTATTTTATTCTTTTTGATACTATTTTAAATAGAATTGTTTTCTTAATTTCCTTTTGGGATAGCTTATTGTTAATATATAGAAATAAAACTGATTTTTAATATGTTAATTTTGTATCCTATAACTTTACTGAATTTGTTTACCAGTGCTAACAAATTTTTTGTGTGGCATTTTTAAGATTTTCTACACTTAAAATAATGTCATCTGCAGACAGATAATTTTACTTCTTTCTTTCTGATTTAGATGCCTTCTATTTCTTTTAATTGCCTAATTGAGATGACTAGGACTTTCAGTACTATGTTGAATAGAAGTGAGAGTGGACATTCTTGCATTGTTCTTGATCTTAGAGAAAAAGCTTTCAGCTTTTCATTTTTGAATATGATGATCCTGTGAGATATTTATATGTGAACTTTATTATGTTGGGTACTTTTCTTCTATTCCTAATTTGTTGAGAGTTTTTATCATGACAGGTGTTGGATTTTGTCAAAGGCTTTTCTGTATTTGTTGAGATAATCATGTGATTAATCCATCATTGTGTTACTGTAGTGTATTACATAAATTGATTTGCATATTTTGAACCATCCTTGTATCCTACAGATAAATCCCACTTGGTCATGGTGTATGATCATTTTAACGTGCTGTTGAATTTGGTTTTGTAGTATTTTGTTGAGGATTTTTGCACCTTTGTTCATCAGGAATATTGGACTTTAGTTTCTTTTCTTGTAGTATCTTTGTCTGGCTTTGGTATCAGGATAATGTTGGCATCATAAAATGACTTTGGCAGGGTTTCTTCCTTTTTAATTTTTGGAAAAGTTTGAGAAGGATTAATGTTCATTTTTAAAATATTTGGTAGAATTCACCAGTGAAGCTGTCTAGCTTGGACTGTTCTATGTTAGAGGATTTCTTTTATTTCTGATGCAATTTCCTTTCTCATTATTGATTTGTTCAGATTTTCTACTTTTTTCATGATTCAGTCTGTGGAGGTTGTATGTTTCTAGGAATCTATCCATTTCTTCTAGGTTATTCATTGTTTTGGCATATAATTATTCACAGTAGTCTTGTATGATCATTTTTATTTCTGTGGTATCAGATGTAATGCTCCTTTTTCAGAATTTCTAATATTATTTATTATTTCCTTAGTCTGGCTAACAATTTGTCAACTTAATTTATCTTTGAAAAAACCATGCTTAATTTTGTTGATTTTTTAAAATTTATTTATTGGGGTGACAACTGTTAGTAAAATTACATAGATTTCAGGTGTACAATTCTGTATTACATCATCTATAAATCCCATTGTGTGTTCACCACCCAGAGTCAGTTCTCCTTCGATCACCATATATTTGATCCCCCTTACCCTCATCACCTACCCGCCAACCCCCTTACCCTCTGGTAACCACTAAACTATTGTCTGTGTCTACGAGTTTTTGTTTCTCATTTGTTTGTCTTGTTCTTTTGTTGTTTTTGGTTTATATACCACATATTAGTGAAATCATAGGGTTCTCTGCTTTTTCTGTCTGACTTATTTCGCTTAGTATTATTATTCTCAAGATCCATCCATGTTGTCACAAATGTTCCTATATCATCTTTTCTTACCGCCAAATAGTATTCCATTGTGTATATATACCACAACTTCTTTATCCATTCATCTATCGAAGGACATTTTGGTTGTTTCCATGTCTTGGCGACCGTAAACAAAGCTGCAATGAACATTGGAGCACACATGTCTTTATGTAAAATGTTTTCAGATTTTTTGGGTAGATACCCAGGAGAGGGATTCCTGGGTCATATGGTAATTCTATTCATAAGTTTTTGAGGACCCTCCACACTGCCTTCCATAGCGGCTGCACCAGTCTGCATTCCCACCAACGGTATATGAGGGTTCCTTTTTTTCCACAGCCTCTCCAACACTTGTTACTATTTGTCTTGTTGATGATAGCCATTCTGACTGAGGTGAGGTGATATCTCATTGGTTTTTATTTGCATTTCTCTGATGATTAGTGATGTTGAGCATTTTTTCATATGTCTATTTGCCGTTTGTATGTCCTCTTTGGAGAAATGTCTCTTCAGGTCCTCTGCCCATTTTTCAATTGGGTTGTTTGTTTTTTTGTTGTTGAGTTTCATGAGTTCCTTGTATATTTTGGATATTAGCCCCTTATCGGAAGCACTGTTTGCAAAAAATCTTCTCCCATTCAGTTGGTTGCCTCTTTATTTTGTTGATGGTTTCTTTTGCTGTGCAGAAACTTTTAAGTTTCATATAGTCCCATTTATTTATTTTAGCTTTTACTTCCATTCCCTTTGGAGTCAAATTCATAAAATGCTCTTTGAACCCAAGGTCCATAAGTTAATACCTATATTTTCTTCTATGCGGCTTATTGTTTCAGGTCTTATGCTTAAGTCTTTGATCCATTTTGAATTAAGTTTGGTACATAGTGACAGATAGCAGTCAAGTTTCATTCTTTTGCACGTGGCTATCCAATTCTGCCAGCACCATTTATTGAAGAGGCTGTCGTTTCTCCATTGTATGTTTTTTGCTTCTTAGTCAAAAATTATCTGTCCATATTTGTGTGGTTTTATTTCTGGGTTCTCAATTCTATTCCATTGGTCTATGTGTCTGTTTTTCTACCAATACCATGCTGTTTT
>NW_027669362.1:0-50000 GCF_964194185.1 Rhinolophus hipposideros
TTTATCATTTCAGATCTTATGCTTAAGTCTTTGATGCATTTTGAATTAATTTTGGTACATGGTGACAGATAGCAATCCAGTTTCGTTCTTTTGCACGTGGCTTTCCAATTCTGCCAGCACCATTTATTGAAGAGGCTGTCTTTTCTCCATTGTATGTTTTTAGCTTCTTTGTCAAAAATTATCTGTCCATATTTATGTGGTTTTATTTCTGGGTTCTCAATTCTATTCCATTGGTCTATGTGTCTGTCTTTCTGCCAATACCATGCTATTTTGATTATTGTTGCCCAAGCTAAAATCAGGGAGTGTGATATATCCAGCATTGTTCTTTTTTATTAAGATTGCTTTGGCTATTCGGGGTCTTTAGTGGTTCCAAACAAATCTGATGATTTTTTGTTCTATTTCTTTAAAAAATGTTATTGGGATTTTGATGGGGATTGCATTAAATCTGTATATTGCTATGGGTAATATGGCCATTTTAACTATGCTGCTTCTTCCAATCCATGAGCACGGAATGTCTTTCCATTTCTTTGTGTCTTCTTCAATTTCTTTTAAAAATGTCTTATAGTTTTCAGCATATAGGTCTTTCACATCTTTAGTTAAGTTTATTTCTAGGTATTTTATTCTTTTTTCTGCAATTGCAAAAGGAATTGTTTTTTTTTTAATTTTTTTCAGAGATTTAATTGTTAGTGTATATGAATGCAATGGACTTTTCTACATTGATTTTGTGGCCGGCCACATTACTGTATTCGTTGATTGTTTCTAATAGTTTTTTGGTAGAGTCTTTAGGGTTTTCCATATATAGCATCATGCCATCTGCAAAGAGTGACAATTTAAGTTTTTCATTCCCAATTTGGATGCCTTTTATGTCTTTCTCTTGTCTGATTGCTCTGGCGAGGACTTCCAACTCTATGTTGAAAAGCAGAGGTGATAGGGGACAGCCCTGTCGTGTTCCTGAACATAGAGCAAAGGGCTCCATATTTTGGTATCAGGGTAATGTTGGCCTCAAAAAATGAGTTAGGGAGTACTGTCTCTTCAAGTTTTGGAAGAGTTTGAGCAGGATTAGTATTAGATCCTCTTTGAAGGTTTGGTAAAATTCACTAGTGAAGCCATCTGGTCCTGGACTTTTGCTTTTGGGAAGGTTTTGGATGACTGATTCAATTGCATTACTGGTGATCGATCTGTTTAGATTTTCCAATTCTTCATGGTTCAGCAAAGGAAGGATATAGGTTTCTAAGAACTTGTCCATTTCTTCAAAGTTATTGAATTTGGTGGCATATAGTCCTTCATAGTATTCTTCGATGATGATTTGTATTTCTGTGGGATCTGTTATAACTTCCCTTTTTCATTTACGATTTTGTTTATTAGTGTCTTCTCTCTTTTTATTTTAAGGAGCCTAGCCAAGGGTTTATCAATTTTGTTAATCTTTTCAAAGAACAAGCTTTTTCTCACATTAATTTTTTCTATTCTCATTTTGTTCTCTATTTCATTTAATTCTGTTCTGATTTTTATTATTTCCTTTCTTCTGATGACGTTGGGTTTCATTTGTTCTTCTTTTTCTAATTCTTTAAGGTGTAACGTGAGGTTATTTATTTGGGATTTTTCTTGTTTCCTAAGATAGATCTGTAATGATATAAATTTCCTTCTTAAAACTGCTTTAGCTGCATTCCAAAATTTTTGTAGGATGCATTTTACTTCTCGTTTGTTTCTATGTATCTTTTGACCTCTCCTCTGATTTCTAATTTGAACTGGTCGTTCTTTAAAAGTATGTGTTTAACCTTCATGTACTTGTGCTTTTTCCTGCCTGTGCCCAGGAAGTCAGGCTGTGCCCAGACAGAGTTGCAGTTCCCTGAAAGGCCCTGCAGTGGCCAGGAAGTCTGGCTGTACCCACAAATAGTGGCAGTGCCCTGAGAGGCCCTGGCAGTGTCCAGGAAGTCTGATTGTGCTGAGAGCAAGTGGCAGTGCCCTGAGAGGCCCTGGCTGTGTCGAGGAAGTCTGATTGTGCTGAGAGCAAGTGGCAGTGCCCTGAGAGGCCCTGGCTGTGTCCAGGAAGTCTGGCTGTGCTCAGAGAGAATGGCAGTGCTCTGAGAGGCCAGGCTGTACCCGGGGAGACAAGTGGTACCCTAAATAGCCCAGAAAGCCTGCTGTGCCCAGAAGAACTGGTGGTGCCCTGAGAAAACCTGGCTGTGCCCAGAGAGCCTGGCTGTGTCCAGTATATTGCCTTCACCTCCGGGCTCCTCGCATAGGGCTTCACTCGGAAGACGCCAGTCGCGTCGGTTGTGAGGCGAGACCCTGTATGGGTGGAGTGTGGGGACAGAGCCAAGAGGGCCGTTTTCAGGCTCTCGGCGTCCCGCGGAAAGGGACTGGCTCAGGTAGTAAATGGCCATCAACTGTGATTGGATGGCCATCAGCTGTGACTGGTTGGCCGTCAGCTGAACCAGGGACCCACGGTCCCCTACAAGAACTGCTGGGACTGCGCTAGCACAAAAATGGGGGCCAGCAAGAAGATGGAGGCTGAGCTTGCAAGGGGCGGAGTGAGGGTTGCGGATCGTGTGGATCCTGCCTCCTGTATCTCCAAGCCAGCCGCCAGCGACAATATAGTGGACTGACTCCCGTATCAGTGGCTCCGAGAGTGTTCCTGTTTGGCCTGACCATGTCCTGCGTTCTGATGTGGGGAGCGGGAGCTGAGACCCCACATGACTCCCTGCACGACGACCATGATCAATAACCGGCCCGCCTCCTCTCCCTCCTCCTCGCCCCCCACCGCTGTCCCTCAACGCTCCTCCTTTTTCCCCAAACACATAACCCGTTCCCACCTCAGGGCCTTTGCACTTACTGTCACCTGCCCGGCCTTCTGTTTCCCCACAGAGCAGCCTCCTCCTTTGGATCTCTGCGCAACGCCACCTCTTCCAAGAGGCCCTTCCTGACTGTCCTTCTGAGGGTCGTAGCATCTCTCCCGGCCACAGTCCATCTCATGAGCCTGTTTTATAGTCTTCACGAGACTAATCAGTGTAGGAACTTCTGGTATGTATTAGTGGTTCACGAAGTTGTCGTCTGTTTCCATGTCAGTCAGTAAGGGCAGTGATCTTGTCATCCATCCTCTCTGATGTGTCCCCAGACCCAACTGTGGTTCTTGACACAAAGGTGTTTGATAGATATTTATTGAACGAATGAGTGAGATACTTTCCAACAATGCTATCAGTTCCTTGAGCACATGCGTGTTTTCTTTTGTTATTTGTTTTTGTTCCTCTCACAGTATTTCTCAACATCAAGACTATTGACATGTGGGACTGGGTCATCCTTTGTCCTGGGACCGACCTGTGCACTGTAGGATGTTTAACCATATCCCTGGCCTCCACCCACTGGAGGCCAGTAGCACCCACCCCCCGTTAATTGTAACAACCAAAAATATCTCTGAACATCACGAAATGACTCAGATGGAAAGGGGGAGGGAATCGCCCGAACTGGGAAGCTCTGCCTTGCAATGTTTGACCCAGTGCAGGGCTCCCAGAGGACCGAAAAAGCGATGTTTTTGGACGGCTTAACAACGTCCCGCCTGTGACGCGGTTCCCCAATGTGACCAGCAGGTGACAGCAAAGATCAGCTTTTCATTAGTGCGGCTACTCTCAGTTTGGGAAAACTTGCGTTTCTCTTCCCCAGCTTCGTCACTGTTTTTGCAACCTGTTCCGTCACCCCCGTGGGACCTTGTGAGCAATCTGCTCAGCTTGCACTTTCCCAGACTACACAGAAAGGAAGCAGCAGCCACGTCCCTGCCCAAGTGCAGACAGAAAGCCAAGTTGTGCAGTCATTGGCAGGAGTGGAAAGAAAACCACCATGGAATCAGATCTAAATTTCAGTTCCCCTTCTCTCCTTGGGCGCTCACCAGCTAGCTCGCCCTCTCTGGGTCATGCACAGTAACCATACTGCCGTTAGCCATGAGCCTGCTCAGAAAAGCTGTGATAAAGGATGGGGCACTGTTTTGGAGTGAGGAATATCCCAGCGGCTTGCTGTGCACCATTGTGCAACTTACCTAACCTCTCTGGTCCTCCATTTTCTTAACAAAGAAGAGGAGCTAATCCAAAGGGTGGGGGAGAGGATGAAAGGAAGTCAGATCAGGCGCCCGGAGGGTCGCATTCTATGATGTTGCGTTTCTGATGGAGTCATTATTTTTGTTATTTCGTGGGTGTTGCACTCCGTTGGCCTCTTTCAGCCCAGACGGACACACATGTGTGGATACACGGCACACACCAGGCCAGGCAGCTCATGTACTGAGATGACAGTCAGGCCCAGAACTCAGCCCCAGCGGTGGCTCTCTGGTGGAGCCCCTGGCCTCTACTGGTAGGCTTTGAGGAACAGGAGGGCACAATCCAGCAAGATGTGTCCGTGAGGCTCCTGGCCAGCCTCCTTACCAGCACGACCAGGCATCCGGGCTCGGATGACCTGGGCCTGCTTCCTTCTCAGGCTGAGCACGCAGGCTGCTGCCAGGAAGGCCACTCCGCTGAGCGGATCAGCGATGGAACTTATCCAGCCCAGGGCCAGGGACCAGGTGAAATGCATGTCCAACTGGTCTGGGAGGGCCTTCTCTTCCAGGAGACACAGCGCCACATGGAAGGTAGCGGCTCAACTAGGCGATATAGGGGCTGATGCCGGCAAGGGTGACCAGAGCTGCGGGGGAGCAAAGGACAGTAGATCAACCCCCTGGCACTGACCTGCTCGCCCAGCCCAGCCCCGCTGGCCTCTCCCGACATCTGTGCTCCTTCCCACCCTGGGGCCTTTGCTCGCACTGGTCTCTCTGCCCCATGCACCCTCCTTTCTTCTCCCTTTCTCTTGCCATCAGTCATTCCGATCCCTTCCTGCATCTCAGCTCACGTCTCCATTCCGGTTCCTCCCTGAGCCAGTCAAATCCCCCTGAGGCCTCACAGCCCTGCATTGCCCTCTATCACAGCCCAGGTCAGAAATGCAATTTTACGTTTGTTTGTGAACTGACCTACCTCACATCTGTCTGCCCCGATGGGCTGTGAGTACCTGGGGTCTCATCCTGGATTCCCCAGCACCCAGAACATCCCCCAGCACACGAGTAATTAGAGCTGCCCTGTCCAGGCTCATGGCCACTGGCCGCAGGCGGCTGTTTAAACTTAATTTAAATGAACAGCTCAGCCCCTCCTTGGCACCCGCCATGTGTCATGTACCCCTTAACCTGGCTTGTGGCTCCCTCACTGCACAGCGCAAGTTAGAGAACTTCACTGTGCAAGTTAGAGAACTTCACAGCGCAAGTTAGAGAATTTCACAAACTTCACAGAAAGTTTGACTAAATGGTGCTGGGTTCAAGAATTAGTAATTGGGGCCGGCCCGGTGGCTCAGGTGGTTAGAGCGCCATGCTCCTAACTCTGAAGGCTTTCGGTTCGATTTCCACGTGGGCCAGTGGGCTCTCAACCACAAGATTGCCCATTCAATTCCTCGAGTTCTGCGAGGGATGGTGGGCTCCGCCTCCTACAACTCAGATTGAACAGGGCACCTTCAGTGAGCGGCCGCTGCGCTCCCGGATCACTCAGTTGGTTGGAGTGTGGTCTCTCAACCACAAGGTTGCCGGTTCGAATCCTGCAAGGGATGGTGGGCAGCGCCCCCTGCACCTAAAGATTGAACATGGCACCTTGAGCTGAGCTGCCACTGAGCTTGCAGATGGCTCAGATGTTTGGAGCACGTCCTCTCAACCACAAGGTTGCCGGTTCGACTCCCACGAGGGATGATGGGCTGTACCCCCTGCAACTAGCTATGGCAACTGGACCTGGAGCTGAGTTGCGCCCTTCACAACTAACTGAAATGACAACTTGAAGCTAAACTAAGATTGAAAGGACAACAACTTGACTTGAAAAAGAAAACATCCTGGAAGTACACACTGTTCCTCAATAAAGTCCTGTCCTCATTCCCCCAATAAAATCTTTAAAAAAAGAAAAAAAGGATTAGTCATTGGGTGAACTACGAAGGCCCATATTAATAATAATAGTGGCTCGTTGGCCGTCATCAGCTGGCCATCATCAGCTGTAACCGGTGAGCCTTTGGCCACTAATGTAACTGCCTAGGCTACACTACCAGAAAATGGGGGGTACTAAGAAGATGGTGGCTGAGCTAGCAAGTTTGGATCGCAGTTAGTGAGTCGCTCGGTTGGCAGGCAGAAAAGCGGACAGCAGGTCGCACGTCGTGTGAATCCAGCCTCCAGCGAGACGATAGTGGGATGACTCCCCTGCCTATGGCAGCGTGGGTGTCCTTTTTTGGCCTAGCCACATCCTGCGATCTTATGTGGGGAGCGGAGGCTGAGACCCCGCAGGCCACCCCGCACGACACATGGCTCAGCGAGCAGGGTGCGGTGCCGGCCAAAGGTCTCCAAAGGGCCCTGGAACGTTTGCGCGTGAACACTCAGACGCGGGAAGATCAGGAGGAGCAGCTGACAGAGAGCTGGACCCCCGAGGAGGGGTGGAAAGATGTGGATGGTTCCAAGTCGGTACCAGGACAAAGGATGACCCAGTCCCACATGTCAATAGTCTTGATGTTGAGAAATCCTGTGAGAGGAACAGAAAAAAATCACAAAAGAAAACACGCATGTGCTCAAGGAACTGATAGCATCGTTGGAAAGAATCTCACTCATTCGTTCAACGAATATCTATCAAACACCTATGTGTCAAGAACCGCAGTTGGGTCTGGGGACCCGTCAGAGGGGAGGGACGACAAGATCCCTGCCCTTACTGACTTACATGGAAACAGACGATAACTTCGTGAACCACTAATACATACCAGAAATTCCTAAACTGATTAGTCTCGTGAAGAATATAAAACAGGCTCATGCGATGGATTGTGGCCTGGAGAGATGATACGACCCTCCGAAGGACAGTCAGGAAGGGCCTCTTGGAAGAGGTGGCGTTGCGCAGAGATCCAAAGGAGGAGGCTGTTCTGTGGGGAAACAGAAGGCCGGGCAGGTGACAGTAAGTGCAAAGGCCCTGAGGTGGGAACGGGTTTATGTGTTTGGGAAAAAAGCAGGAGCGTTGAGGGAGAGCGGTGGGGGGCAAGTAGGAGGGAGAGGAGGCGGGCCGGTTATTGATCATGGTTGTCATGCAGGGAGTCATGTGGGGTCTCAGCTCCCGCTCCCCACATCAGAACGCAGGACATGGTCAGGCCAAACAGGAACACTCTCGGAGCCACTGATACGGGAGTCAGTCCACTATATTGTCGCTGGCGGCTGGGTTGGAGATACAGGAGGCAGGGTCCACACGATCCGCAACCCTCACTCCACCCCTTGCAAGCTCAGCCTCCATCTTCTTGCTGGCTCCCATTTTTGTGCTAGCGCAGTCCCAGCAGTTCTTGTAGGGGCCCATGGGTCCCTGGTTCAGCTGACGGCCAAACAGCCACAGCTGATGGCCATCCAATCACAGTTGATGGCCATTTACTACCTGAGCCAGTCCCTTTCCACGAGATGCCGAGAGCCTGGAAACTGCCCTCTTTGCTCTGTCCCCACACTCCACACATACAGGTCTCGCCTCACAACCGACGCGACTGGCGTCTTCCGAGTGAAGCCCTATGCGAGGAGCCCGGAGGTGAAGGCAATATACTGGACACAGCCGGGTTCTCTGGGCACAGCCATGTTTTCTCAGGGCACCACCAGTTTTTCTGGGCACAGCCAGACTTCCTGGGCTATTTAGGGTACCCCTACACCTACCCTGACCTTACTCCTATCCCTACTACTGTCCCTTCCCCTACACCTACCGCTGACCCTACCCCTATCCCTACCTCTGACCCACCCCTACCCCGACCTTTTTCCCTGACCCTACATCTACTCTTACACAGACCCTACCCCAACCCCTACCCCTATCCTGGACCCTAACCTTACCACTGACCCTAGCCTACCCCTACCTCAGACCCTCTCCCTACCCCTACCTCTGACCCGTCCCCTTCCCCTACCCCTACACCTACCCCTCCAATACCGCTGACCCTACCCCTACCCCTATACCTACCCCTGACCCTAACCCTACCACTACCTCTGTGCCTACCCCTACTTTTAACCATGCCCTACCCCTACCCCTACCCCTGAACCTACACCTGACCCTACCACTACCCCTGAACCTACCCCTACTCCTACTCCTGATCCACATCTATCCCTTAACACTGACCCTACATGTACCCCTACCCTTGACTCTACCCCTACCCCTACTACTGACTATACATCTACCGCTACTCCT
Source organism: Rhinolophus hipposideros (assembly GCF_964194185.1). Classification (NCBI taxonomy): domain Eukaryota; kingdom Metazoa; phylum Chordata; class Mammalia; order Chiroptera; family Rhinolophidae; genus Rhinolophus; species Rhinolophus hipposideros. The sequence goes on from NW_027669362.1 coordinate 8,226, forward strand.
GACCCTACCCGTAGCTTAACCCTGACCATACACAAACCCTACAACTGACACTACTCCTACCCCTACTCCCGACCCCTCCCCTACCCGAACTGACACTACCCCTACCCCTAACCCTACCCCTGTCCCTACCACTACCACTACTCCTGACCCTACCCCTACCCCTAGCCCCTACCCCTACCCCTATCCCTGACCCTACACCTACCCCTATCCCTGACCCTACCCCTAGCCCTACCCCTGACCCTACCGCTACCCCTAACCCTGACCCTAACCATACTCCTACCCCTAATCCTACCTCTACCCCGACCCCTGACCCTAACCCTAATCCTACCCGTGATCCTACCCCTACCCCTGGACCTTTCCTTAACCCTACACCTAACCCTACACCTAACCCTGACCCAACACCTACCCCTACCCATAACCCTGACCCTAACCCTAACCCTACCCCTGACCCTATCCCTACCCCTACCCTGACCATACCCCTACCCCTACCCCTGAACCTACCCCTACTCTTAACCCTGACCTCACCCCTACCCTACCCCTGACCCTAATCCTATCCCTAACCCTGACCCTACCCTTACCCCTAACGCTGACCCTACTCCTACAAATACCCCTTGCCCTGCCCATAACCCTATCCTTGATCCTACCCTTACCCCTACCCCTGATCCTGCCCCTCCCCCTATCCCTGATTCTACCCCTCCCCCTACCCCTGACCTTTCCCTTACCCCTACCCCTGACCCTACGTCTAACCCTACTTTTGACCCTACCCCTACACCTCACCCTGACCCTAACCCTAACCCTATCCCTATTCCTGACCCTACCCCTACCCCTAAACCTGACCCTACACCTACCCCTACCCCTGACTCTACCCCTACCCCTGATCCTAACCTTACCCCTACCCCTGACTGACCCCTACCCGTAACTCTTACCCTACCCCTACCCAAACTCCTTACCCTACCCCTTCTCCTACCCTTGACCCTAATCCTACCTCTACACTGAGCCTACCCCTACCCCTACCTCTGACCCTACCCCTACCCCTCCATCTGCTCCTACCTATATCCTTTACCCCTGACAATACCCCTACCCCTACCCATGACCCAAACCCTACCCCTACCCATGACCTATCCCTACCCCAGATCTTGACCCTACCCCTACCCTTACCCTTGACAGTACCCTAACCGTACCACTACCCCTGACCCTATCCGTATGCCTGACCCTACCAATAAAGCTACCTATAAGGGTAGCCCTAACCTTACCCCTGACACTACCCTAATTTTACCACTACCCCTGACTCTACCCCTACCCCTGACCCTACCGATAACCCTACCGCCGACTGTACCCCTATCCCTACAACTACCCCTACCCCTACCCATACCCATGACCCTACCACGACCTCTACCCTTTACCCTACCCCACCCCTCCCCCGGACACCACCCCTATACCTGACCCTACCCGGACCCCTAACCATGATCCTAATCCTACCCTACCCTACACCTTACTCTACCCCTACCCCTACCCCTGACCTACCCCTAACCCTGAAACTGACCCTACCCCTACTCCTACACCTGACCCTATCCCGACTGGAACCCCTAACCCTACTCCTGCCCCGACCCATGACCGTAACCCTACCCCTAAACATGACCCTACCCCGACCACTTACACTGACTCTACCCCTACTACTACCATGACTCTACACCGACACCTACCCATGAACCTACCAATACCCGTACCCCTGACCCTACCCCACCCCTCCCCTGACCCATCCATATCCTTGACCCTACCCCTGACCCTACCCATACCCCTGACCCTAACCCTACCCCTAACCCTAACCTTACCCCTGAACCTACCCCACACCTAACCTTGACCCTACACATACCCTAACCCTGACTTTACCCATACCCCTGATCCTACACTTACCCCTAACCCTGACCCTACCCCTACTTCTATTCCTACCCGTACACATAACCCTGAATCTACCCCTAACCCTACTGCTGACCCTACCCCTACCCCTACTTCTGATTCTACCCCTACATTTGACCCTAACACCACCACTACCCGTGACACTACCATATCCCTGACCCTACATTTACTCATACCCCTGATCCTACGTGTACCGCTACGGGTAGGGGTAGTGTCAGGGTTAGAGGTAGGGGTAGGGTCATAGGTAGGCATAAGGTCAGGGGTAGGTTTAGAGGTAGGGTCAGGGGTAGGGTTAGGGGCAGGGTCATAGTTAGGGGTAGGGTTAGTTTCAGGGTTAGGGGTAAAGGTAGGATCAGGGGTAGGCGTAGGGGTATGGTTAGGGCTAGGATTATGGGTAGGGTCAGAGCTAAGGTTAGGAGTAGGTAGGGTGAGGGGTAGGGGTAGGGATAGGGTGAGGGGTAGGGGTAGGGTCAGGTGTAGGGGTAGGAATAGGGTCAGCGCTAGGGGTAGGGGTAGAGTCAGCGGTAGGGGTAGGTCCAGGGGTAGGGTTAGGGGAAGGGTCAGGTGTAGGGATATGGGTAGCGTCACGGGTAGGGGCAGGGGTAATGTCAGGGGTAGGTGTAGGGGTAGGGTTAGGGTCAGGGTTAATGATAGGGTTCGGCTCAAGGGTAGGTACAGGAGTAGTGTGAAGAGTAGGGATAGGGGTAGGGTCAGGGTTATGTGTCGGGTTATGGTCAGGGGTGTGCGTTTGGGGACGGGTCAGGGTCGGGGTTGCTGTAGGGGTAGGGGTATGGGCTGGTTTTGGGTTTGGGGTCGGGGTCTTGATCAGTGTCGGGGTACATTTCCGATGTGGGGTGAGGTCTAGGTGGGGATCCGGTTCGGTGTTGGTGTCGGACTAGGCGTGGGGGTGGGGGCGTGGTTGGGGTTGGCGTTGGAGTTTGGGTTTGGGTTTGTGTTTGGGTTAGATTTGCTTTATGGTTAGGGATGGGTTTGGGGTTACTTTTGGGGGTCCTGGACGGGATTGGGGTCGGGTTTGTAGTTGGAGTCAGGGTACGGTGTCGGGATGGTGTCCAGTTAGGGGTGTGGGTTGGGGTTGGGTTTGGGATTGGTTTTGGAATCGTGTTTGGGGTCGGGGTGGGGATGGGGATGGGGTTGGTTAATGGTTAGGGTCGGGGTTGGTGTTAGACTTGGGGTTGTTGTTGAGGTTAGGGTTAGGTTTGAGGTTGAGATTCGGGTTGGGGTTGGGCCCGGGGTAGTGGTTGTTTTCAGATTCGGTGTCAGGGTTGAGGTGGGTCTGGATCAGCGTTGGGGTGGGGGTGGTGCTAGGGTTTAGGTTTAGGTTTAGGGTTAAATTTATTGTTACTTTGGGTTTTGGGTAGAGGTTAGGTTTCGTGTTGGGTTAGTGTTAGCGATGGGTTTGTGGTTGGTTTTGGTTTCCGGGTCGGGGTCATTGTAGGGTTCGGGTTCGGGGGTGGGTCGGGGTGCGGGTTGGGTTTAGGGTTACGGTTATGGTTGGGTTTTGGTTTGGGGTTGGGGTTGGGGTTGTTGTGTTGGAGGTACTATTTCAGTAGGTGGTGGTGTCGGCTTTGGGTTCGGTGTCGGTGTCGGGGTGAGTGTGGGGGTGGGGGTGAGGTCAGCGTAAGAGTTGGGTTCGGAGTTGAGTTTGCAGTTAGGGTTGGGGTCAGGGTAGGGGGGTTGTGGGTGTGGGGTTGGGTTTTCAGGTGGGGTAAGGGTCGGGTTCGGGGTCGGGGTAGGGGTGGGAGTGTGGTTGGGGTTGGGGTTGTTTTAGGGGTTTAAATTGGAATTGAGGTTAGTGTTGGTTTAGGGATAGGGATGTGTTTGGTGTTGGAGTTGTGGTCCGGGTTGGGGTCAGGGTCGGGTTATGGGTTGGGGTTGGGGTTAGGGTTAGGGTGGGGTCGGTGGTGGGGCTGGGGGTTGGGATTGGGATCGGGTTCAGGGTCAAGTTGGAGTCTGTGTCTGGGTGGAGGTGGGTGTGGGGTGGGGCTGGGGGTGGGAGGTGGAGTCAGTGTCGGGGAGGACGTCATGGTTAGGCTCTGGGTCCGGGACAGAGTCGGGAGTCGGGGTGGGGTCAGTGTTTGCTTCGGGGTCAGGGTCTTGGTTGGGGTCAGTGTCAGGGTCATTGTTAGGGTGGTGGTGGGTCTGGGTCGGGGTCAGGCTCGGTTTCGGGGTTCGGGTCAGGGTCGGGTTCGGGGTTGGATCGGGGTTGTGGTTAGGTTTGGGTTAGGGTTAGGGATGGATTTGGGGTTGGTGTTGTCCCGGTCTGGGTCGGGGTCCGGTTATGGTTTGGGTTAGGGTTAGGGTTAGGGTTAGGGTTGTGGTGAGGGTGGTTAGGGTTGTAGTGGGGTACGGTTGTGTGGTGGGAATGTGGGTAGGTGGGGTTTGGTGTCTGGGTTCTGGATCTAGGACGTGGTCGAGGTCAGGGTCTGTGTTGGTGTCGTGGTCGGGGTGGGGTTGGGGGTGGGGTTGGGTTTGGGGTCGTGCTATGAGTTGAGGTTAGGTTTAGTGTTAGGTTTGGATTTTGGTTTCGCGTTGCGGTTGGTAAGGGCGTGGGTGTGGGTGTGGTGGTGGAGGTCGTGTCATGGTCGGGGTCGGGTTCGGGGCCGGGTTCTGTGTCACGTGTCGGGGTGGGGTAGGGGTCGTGGTTTCGGTTGAGTACGGGGTGGGGTCGTGGTCTGGGTTGTCATTAGGGATTAGAGTTGGGGTTCGGGTTCGGGTTGGGATCTGCATCAGGGTTGGTATTGGGGTCGATGTCAGCGTTGGGATCAGTTTCGTGTTCGGTGTCGGGTTCCGGGTGTGGGTGGGTGTGGAGATGGGGTTGGGGTTAGGTTTATGGGTACGGTCGGGTTTGAGGTTGTGTTCTGGGTTGAAGTTGGGATCATCGTCGGGGTCAGCGTCGGAGCAGGGGTCGGGTTTAGGGGATAGGGGTTGGTGTTGGTGTTGCTGTTTGTGTTGGGTTTGTGGTTGGCGTCGGGGTCATTCGAGGCCATTCCTGTTGCTCGGGCCAAACAAAAGTATAGTTGTGGATCGTTTGAATTGTTTTGTAGGTGATATACAACTGAAGTCTAGAGTTATAACGGATCCCCGGTTAAAGTTAAAAAGATACCTAGTTAAAGTGCTTACTTTTGCTACCAACGCTTTCTGGAATGGTTGTATAATATTCCTTGTTATTCCAAAGCATCAGGCTTAATTGAGGGAATGAATGGCTCGCTAAAAGAGAAATTAAGGAAATCTGGACAGAATTCTTATCAACATTGGAAGGATAATTTACCTATGGCCTTACGACAGTTAGAAACAGACATCTAGGGGATACTCTGCCTTCGGACTTATGCTAACTCTGCACCTACAGACATGGAAAATATCTGAACATGGCTCACGGTGGTGGGCCATACATAAGTTGAGGTGCCCAACCCCCATATGTTGGAACTGTAGAGTCAGCAGGCAATGACCTAAGGACTCCGGAATTGGTGGATATACCGCTGGGGAGGTTTGTCACCATCCCCACAGGATTGGGGATGGAAATTCCCACTGGTCGTTCTGGCTAGATGGCACCTCAATCCAACTTGGCAGTTACAGGACTGCAAATACTGGCTGGAGATTATGTTGGTGAAATTCAAGTATTGCTGCATAATGCTGAATATGAAGCCATCACCCTCAATGCACTGGACTGATGCATGATTAGCTATAGTCCCCTGTCAGAAAGGTCAATGGCATCAGTTAGACGACCCCCAACCTGTAATACTGAGCACAGGCGGATTCAGCCCCACTGATCAATGACGTCACTCCACCTTTACACGTTGCTTTATGAGATGAGATTACTTAAGTCGAACGCTTTTGAAATATTCCAGGCTACCAGTATTCGGTTGTTGACTTGGCTAATACATTCTCTACCGTTTCAATTGATGGCAGGTAATCTCTGGGCTGTTTGTCTTTATGTGTAATGGGAGACATTATACATTCATTCACTCATCTCTGGCCGTAGTATTGCTGTAGCGCTGGGATCTCTCACCGAATGGTTGCAGAACATTTAGATGAGTTTTCTTTGCCGGGAGTGTTGCAGATCACACATTACATTGATGCCATTTTAATACAGAGCCAATCAGAACAGCGTACACAAGTCATTCTAGAAGATTTCATTCGGCATCTAAAACAAAGACTGGGAAATGAATCCAGCCAAAACTCGACGGACAGCTGAACAAGGTTTTAGGGATTCTTTGGAACAAGATACATACGGAAATTTTCCGAAACAGTCGGCAGAGAATCTTAGAGTTCTCAGTCGCGAGGACTACACAGGAAGCCAGAAATTTGTTGGGCTATTTGGCTACTGGAGAGCTCGATTCCCCGCCTGGGAATGATTTTACAACCATTCTTCAAGATTATGAATTTGAATGGGGAGGAGGGGGAAAGAAATTCAGACACTGAAACGTGCGAAAATGCCAATCTGAACAACTTTGGATCTTTGGCCCATACACCAAGATGGACCATTGTAGTTAACGTGATCCGTTCGCCAACGGGGCCCATGGCAGATGCAGTCAGAGAAATAGGTAGCCGTCGGCCTCGGGTCCAAAATGCTGGTGAACACGCACTCCAAAGAAACTTTGGAGACAACGGGTCGCGGCAGAAGCAACCAATTACCTGAGATCTAGACAGTCCGCCGGGCTCTTAAGTGAGAACAGGGAGAGCAGTGTCATATTTTTACAGATTTTTGGGCAGTGGTGAACGGATAAGCCAGCTGGATGCCCACGTGGAAAAACAACGATTGTGAGATGCATGGAAGAGAAAGTTGCTGAAAAGCTTTACGGGAAGAAATCTGAGGAAGTGTGCAGAAAACAAATATATTTGTTTCTCATGCAGACGTCCACACCAAGAAGGGTCATGTGGACTGTCAGCACAACCGAACTGCTGACCAAATGGCAAATGTAGCCACTGCCTCGCAAGAAGATCACGACGAATCTGCACTGGCGAAAATAGATCCGCCACCAAACTGGACACCTAGAGCCGCAAGCTATGCACAGGAGGGCACAGCAGCAGGAAAGTCGTGTTCCCCACTCAGTATTATAGTAAACGGATTATCAGAGTGGGACATGTGAAAGGGATCGACAACTGTCCACTCCAAATGCTGTGACTGGGGAACTGGCCAGAGGCTCATATTTGGCAGACTGATTATATTGGACTATTGCCAAAGAGTAGAGGATGCGGATATATTTGCACTTGTGTTGATACTAATTCGGGAGTATTAGAGGCCATTTCTGTAGCTCGGGCCACTCAAAATAATACTTGTAAATTGTTATAAGTAATCATTTTCTACGGTGCAATTTCAACTCAAGTCCAGAGTGATATCTTTAAAGATGAGAAGAATATTATATGGTGACACTTTTACCACCGACATAGAATGGTAGTATTACATCCTTTATTATCCACGAGCATCATTCCTAATTGAGGGAATGAATGGCTCGCTAAAAGAAAAGGCAATCGGGACAGAATTTTTATCAACATTGGAAGATAATTTACCTACGGCCTAATGACAGATAGAAACCGACCTCTAGTGGATACTACTCCCCTCGGCCTTACGCTGACTACGAATCTACTGATTAGGAAAATATCTCCAACCATATGCTGCCTGCAAGAGACACATCTCAGCTACAAGGACAAGCATAGACTCAAAGTGAAAGGGTGGAAATTGACACTTCAAGCAAATGGTACCCAGAAAAAATCAGGTGTAGCCATAATGATTTCCGATGAAACAGACTTCAGGGTGAAAAAGATAACAAGAGACAAAGATGGACATTTCATAATGGTAAAGGGGACTATACAACAAGAAGACATAACAGTCATCAATATTTATGCCCCCAATCAGGGAGCACCGAAATATACCAAGCAACTACTAAGAGAACTAAAGGGAGAAATTGACCAAAACACAATTATACTAGGGGACTTAAATACATCATTGACAGCTATGGATAGATCATCCAAACAGAAGATAACGAAATCGCAGCCCTAAATGACACATTAGATGAATTGGACATAATTGACATATATAGAGCACTTCATCCTAAAACATCAGACTATACATTCTTTTCTAGTGTACATGGAACATTCTCAAGGATAGACCATATATTGGGACACAAAATCAGCCTCAGCAAATTTAAGAAGATTGAAATCATACCAAGCATATTCTCTGATCACAAAGCTTTGAAATTGGATATCAACTGCAAAAAGAAAGCAGGAAAAAACACAAATACATGGAGATTAAACAACATACTTTTAAAGAACGACTGGGTCAAAGAAGAAATTAGAGGAGAGCTCAAAAGATACATAGAAACAAATGACAATGAAAATACATCCTACCAAAATTTTTGGGATGCCGCAAAAGCAGTTTTAAGAGGGAAATTTATATCATTACAGGCCTAGCTCAAGAAACAAGAAAAATCCCAAATAAATAACCTCATGTTACACCTTAAAAAACTAGAAAAAGAAGAACAAGCGAAACCCAAGGTCAGCAGAAGAAAGGAAATAACAAAAATCAGAGCAGAACTAAATGAAATAGAGAACAAAAAGACAATAGAAAAAATTAATGTGACAAAAAGCTGGTTCTTTGAAAAGATTAACAAAATCGACAAACCCTTGGCTAGACTCACTAAGATAAAAAGAGAGAAGACACTAATTAACAAAATCAGAAATGAAAAAGGGGAAGTTATCACGGACACCACAGAAATACAAAGGATTATCCAAGAATACTATGAAGGACTATATGCCACCAAATTTAATAACTTAGAAGAAATGGACAAGTTCTTAGAAACATATAGCCTTCCAAGGCTGAATCATGAAGAACTGGAAAATCTTAACAGGCCGATCACCAGTAAGGAAATTGAATCAGTCATCAAAAACCTTCCCAAAATCAAAAGTCCTGGACCAGATGGCTTCACTAGTGAATTCTACCAAACCTTCAAAGAGGATCTAATACCAATCCTGCTCAAACTCTTCCAAAAAATTGAAGAAGAGTCAGTACTCCCTAACTCATTTTATGATGCCAACATTACCCTGATACCAAAACCTGGTAAGGACAACACAAAAAAAGAAAACTACAGACCTATATCTCTGATGAATACAGATGCTAAAATCCTAAACAAAATTCTAGCAAATCGAATACAACAATGCATTAAAAAGATTATTCATCACGACCAAGTGGGGTTCATCCCTGGGGCACAAGGATGGTTCAACATTCGCAAATCCATCAATGTGATACATCACATAAACAAAATAAAGGACAAAAATCATGTGATTCTATCAATTGATGCAGAAAAAGCATTTGATAAGATACAACATCCATTTATGATTAAAACACTTACTAAAATTGGTATAGAAGGAAAATACCTCAACATAATAAAGGCCATATACGACAAGCCCTCAGCTAACCTCATAATTAATGGTGAAAAGCTGAAGCCCTTTGCTCTACGTTCAGGAACACGACAAGTTGTCCCCTATCACCTCTGCTTTTCAACATAGTGTTGGAAGTCCTCGCCAGAGCTATCAGGCAAGAGAAAGAAATAAAAGGCATCCAAATTGGGAATGAAGAAGTTAAATTGTCACTCTTTGCAGATGACATGATGCTATACATAGAAAACCCTAAAGACTCCACCAAAAAGCTATTAGAAACAATCAATGAATATAGTAAAGTTGCTGGCTACAAAATCAACGTACAAAAGTCCATTGCTTTCCTATATACCAACAATGAAATCTCAGAAAAAGAGATAGAAAAAACAATTCCTTTTGCAATTGCAGCAAAAAGAATAAAATACCTAGGAATAAACTTAACCAAGGATGTGAAGGATTTATATGCTGAAAACTATAAGACATTTTTGAAAGAAATTGAAGAAGACACAAAGAAATGGAAAGACATTCCGTGCTCATGGATTGGAAGAATCAACATAGTTAAAATGGCCATATTACCCAAAGCCATATACAGATTTCATGCAATCCCCATTAAAATCCCAATGGCATTTTTTAAAGAAATAGAACAAAAAATCATCAGATTTGTTTGGAACCACAAAAGACCCCGAATAGCCAAAGCAATATTAAAAAAAAAGAACAATACTGGAGGTATCACAATCCCTGATTTTTCCTTGTACTACAGGGCTACAATAATCAAAACAGCTTGGTATTGGCAGAAAAACAGACACATAGACCAATGGAATAGAATTGAGAACCCAGAAATAAAACCACATAAATATGGACAGATAATTTTTGACAAAGAAGCTAAAAACATACAATGGACGAAAGACAGCCTCTTCAATAAATGGTGCTGGCAGAATTGGATAGCTACGTGCAAAAGAATGAAACTGGACTGCTATCTGTCACCATGTACCAAAATTAATTCAAAATGGATCAAAGACTTAAGCATAAGACCTGACACAATAAACTGCATTGAAGAAAACATAGGTACTAAACTTATGGACCTTGGGTTCAAAGAGCATTTTATGAATTTGACTCCAAAGGCAATGGAAGTAAAAACTAAAATAAACAAATGGGATTATATGAAACTGAAAAGCTTCTGCACAGCAAAAGAAACTATTGACAAAATAATGAGGCAACCAACTGAATGGGAGAAGATTTTCGCAAACAGTTCCTCTGATAAGGGGCTAATATCCAAAATATACAAGGAACTCATGAAACTCAACAACAATAAAACAAACAACCCAATTGAAAAATGGACAGAGGACCTGAAGAGACATTTCTCCAAAGAGGATATACAAATGGCAAATAGACATATGAAAAAATGCTCAACATCGCTAATCATCAGAGAAATGCAAATGAAAACCACAATGAGATATCACCTCACCCCAGTCAGAATGGCTTTCATCAACAAAACAAATGGTAACAAGTGTTGGAGAGGCTGTGGAGAAAAAGGAACTCTCATACACTGTTGGTGGGAATGCAGACTGGTGCAGCCGCTATGGAAGGCAGTGTGGAGGTTCCTCAAGAAATTACGAATAGAATTACCATATGACCCAGCAATCGCTCTCCTGGGTATCTACCCCAAAAATATAAAAGCATTTCTCTATAGAGACACGTGTACGCCAATGTTCATTGCAGCTTTGTTTACGGTGGCCAAGACATGGAAACAACCAAAATGTCCTTCGATAGATGAATGGATAAAGAAGTTGTGGTACATATACACAATGGAATACTATTCGGCGTTAAGGAAAGATGATATAGGAACATTTGTGACAACATGGATGGATCTCGAGAGAATAATGCTAAGTGAAACAAGTCAGACAGAAAAAGCAGAGAACCCTATGATTTCACTGATATGTGGTATATAAACCAAAAAGAACAAGACAAACAAATGAGAAACAAAAACTCATAGACACAGACAATAATTTAGTGGTTACCAGAGGGTAAGGGGGTGGGGGGTGGGTGGTGAGGGTAAAGGGGATCAAATATATGGTGATGGAAGGAGAACTGACTCTGGGTGGTGAACACACAATGGGATTTATAGACGATGTAATACAGAATTGTACACCTGAAATCTATGTAAATTTACTAACAATTGTCACCCCAATAAAATTAATTAAAAAAAAAAAGAAAGAAAATGGCATAGGAAAAAAAAAAAAAAAAGAAAATATCTGAGCTAGGGCCACAGAAAATATCTGATTAGGAAATTAGGAACTTGGGCCACAGAAACATCTGAACTTGGGGATGTGCCCAGACTTCATATTTTGGAACTCTAGAGTCAGCAGGCAATGACCTAAGGACTCTGGAAGTGGTGGATATACCGCTGGGGCAGTTTGTCACCATCCCCACAGTATTGGGGATGGAAATTCATACCTGTCTTTGGCGAGATGGCACTTCAATCCAGCCTGGCAGTTAAAAGACTGCAAATACTGGGCGGAGTAATTGATGCAGATTATGATGGTGAAATTCGAGTATTGCTGCATATTGCTAAATATAAAGCCATCACCCTCAATGCCCAGGACCGCAATGCACGAGTTGTTATATTCTCATGTCAGAAGGGTCAATGGCATCAGGTAGACGCTCCTAACTCTTATAACAATGAGCACAGGAGGATTCTGACCCACTGAGCTAAATGTAAGGACAAGAGCATATGGGTCAATAGCACATCTTGTGCCACTCCTCCAACGGCCAAAGTGGATGCCGAAGGGAGTAATATCTTTGCGGTAATGCTTCCCGGTGAAGAAAAAATTGAAATTCAGCCCTCTAGTCAAGTGTTTCTTCAGAAATCAGCAGTGGTCTTTGAAATGGACATCCTTAGCCGAGCTCATTCTGACACGGCACTAGCAGACTCCGGACCCATCTCCTGCCCATTTGTTGAAAGCATCTGGACCTTACTAGCCCCGAATGTGGTGTTTCTGATTTCTTCTTGAACGGAGAGACACGTTGCACGAACTTTATCTTCTTGTATCATAGGAGTGTGCCTCACCAATTGGGATTAAGCTTGACAAAGGCCCTTTACTGAGAGAAAAATGTATCGAAATAAATCAACTTAGATACACTGTAATTAGAAAATGACAGCGCATATCCCTAAGTTGAGTATTTGCTGTGTCCATAAACATTGAGATAGGTCATGTAGCATGTACCATGTCGAAGGCCGTTTGTGCCACTTAGATTATGGGAAGCCACAGAAATTTTTTTTTTAATTAATTTTATTGGGGTGACAATTGTTAGCAAATTTACATAGATTTCAGGTGTACAATTCTGTATTACATCGTCTATAAATTCCATTGTGTGATCACCACCCAGAGTCAGTTCTCCTTCCATCACCATATATTTGATCCCCTTTACCCTCATCACCCACCCCCCACCCCCTTACCCTCTGGTAACCACTAAATTATTGTCTGTGTCTGAGTTTTTGTTTCTCATTTGTTTGTCTTGTTCTTTTTGGTTTATATACCACATATCAGTGAAATCATAGGGTTCTCTGCTTTTTCTGTCTGACTTATTTCACTTAGCATTATTCTCTCGAGATCCATCCATGTTGTCACAAATGCTCCTATATCATCTTTCCTTAACGCCGAATAGTATTCCATTGTGTATATGTACCACAACTTCTTTATCCATTCATCTATCGAAGGACATTTTGGTTGTTTCCATGTCTTGGCCACCGTAAACAAAGCTGCAATGAACATTGGCGTACACGTGTCTCTATAGAGAAATGCTTTTATATTTTTGGGGTAGATACCCAGGAGAGCGATTGCTGGGTCATATGGTAATTCTATTCGTAATTTCTTGAGGAACCTCCACACTGCCTTCCATAGCGGCTGCACCAGTCTGCATTCCCACCAACAGTGTATGAGAGTTCCTTTTTCTCCACAGCCTCTCCAACACTTGTTACCATTTGTTTTGTTGATGAAAGCCATTCTGACTGGGGTGAGGTGATATCTCATTGTGGTTTTCATTTGCATTTCTCTGATGATTAGCGATGTTGAGCATTTTTTCATATGTCTATTTGCCATTTGTATATCCTCTTTGGAGAAATGTCTCTTCAGGTCCTCTGTCCATTTTTCAATTGGGTTGTTTGTTTTTACCACAGAAATTTAGAGTCCGCTCCTTGGCTGTGACTGTGCCATGCCTGACAGAAGCAGCTGTTACATCTGACACATCCCAGACATGTTACAGCTATATATTCTGCTGTCCTTTTGATGACTGGGTCCTTCAGAGCTGCCAATCCAAAAGAGACACGGCAGTGCAGTTCTCCTTCCTGCTCAGGACACACTGAAACGACCGGGGTACTGTGTCATCCCCTAGTGCCACTCCCATGCCCTGCACGGCTTCCCAGAGGCAGAACAATGCATAAGGCAGCCCCTGACAACAATTTTCCTGCTCAAAATGTGACTGGGGCTTAGGTTGAGAAACCCTGCATTAGATAATGCAGTTCCAAGAATGTGGAGAGAGATTAATACATACTAGGTCTCTTCCTCCTGTGGCTAGAGATGCCCTCACATTCACCCCAATTCTTCTTATCAATATATGCAAGGGCATCTCAGGGGTTCAGATGGAGGGGCGTGGTTTCCACTATCATCTCCAGTGCTGGAGAACACAGCACAGATCTGTCTTTTCTGAGATCTGTGAAGACTGTGTTGGCATGTCTGAGATCTCGGAGGACAGTACTTGGCATACAGTAGGTGCTCTATTAATACTAATTAATTACACGGCACGTAAAGGGCAGTGTCAAGCAGGATCCTGAGGGAGGGTGCTGACTTCTCTCACCCCTCCCTAGGGGAGCGCTTGGCCCTAGGAGCTGTCCAGCAACTCCCTGCTGAAACTTCACGGAGGAGGAAAAAACCCAAACTGAGCTAAAACTCTTCCTCCAGGACCAGCAAACTCACAGCCCTTTCTCCCCCTCATGCTCCTCTCCTTCTCACAGACAACAGAAGATAAAACCAGGAGACAGTGGGGCAGAGAGGTGTGCAGTTCAACTGTGCAGTTCCAGAAATCTGGGTTCATATCCCAGATGTGATAATTATGAGTTGTGTGGCTTTATACCGACGACTTAAGCTCTCTAAGCCTCAGTTCCTCATCTGTAAAGTGGGGATGATGATGATGACAATGCCTGTGTGATTTCTCTCGTGAGTATTAAATGGGAAAAGTGTCTGTAGAGCATGTAGGAAGCACTCCACAAATATTAGCTATTACAATGACCATTACAATCATCACTCTCATAGTGTGGTTTCCTCCAGAAACAGACCCTGAGACAAGGATTCGAGTCCTTCATCTGGGAAGTAATCTCAGGAGACTCCAGTAGGGGAGTGGGTAGTGAGATAGGGAAGGAAAGCAGATAATGAAGTGATCATTGTGGGCAACTGGAGCTGCATTCCACTGGGGAACGCTGGGAGTCAGCATGGAGCATCACTTCAGGGGGCGAGGGAGCTGGGGTCTTTATACATCAGCTACTACCAGTTCTTGGTCAAGGACTGCCTGCCCAGGGAGAAGCTTTGCCTGGAAGGCACCAGACCTCACATGACTCCTGGGAACAGCTGCTGGCATGGATTCACCAGGGCTCTAGTCGCAGACAGGCCGTTGCTCCCCAGCTGTGTGACTTTGGGGCTGTCACTGACTCTGGGCCTCAGCTTTGTAAATGGAGATGATAGCTTATCCTTGCTGACTGCTGAGAAGATTAAGGTAGCTTGTGCGTGTAGCTTGGGCAATCAATGCCCAAGCCACGTAATGCCCCCAACCTCCTTAGGAGGACCACTGACCGCATCACAGTTGCTTTCATTAAAATATCCTTCATTCTCCTTTGTAATTTGGGAAGATGACAGTCCTCTCCTCATGCCACTTCCCCATGTGTCACGGAGGGCCTAACATCTGCCAGGACATTTGGGTCCCGAGCAGGCGGTGGGGACATGACTCTGGGCTGCCTTGGCCCCTCCTTGTTTCTGTGATACAGCACAGTAAGCTGAGCTGGGCAGTCGTTTGTGAACAAAATAAATGCCTTTGGGATCAGAAGTCCTTAGAGGCTACAGTGGAAACCACTGGCTTCAAGTCAGACCCACCTGGGTCTCCACACAGGCATTTGGGGTCTCTACTCCTCTCTGATCCTCAGTTCCCTTGCCCATAAAAGAAGGTGATACTGGGAGACATGTCTGTCCAACGAGGACAGACAATTTAGTTTGACCCTGATTTCTGAGCACCTACCCTAACTCGTGCACTGGGCTCATCCCAGGGTCCCAGGATCCTCACTATTAAGGACCCCAGAGTCACATAATCACATGTGGATCCCATGAGACAGGTCCTGTGAAAGAGCTTTATAAACATAAAATGCTGTACAAGTGTTAGAAATGATGATTGCCTAGCCCGGTGGTGAACAACTGGGCATAACTGGCCATGTCTGGAGACAGTTTGGGTTGTCACACCTGGGAGAAGGAGGGAGATGCTACTGGCATGTAGTGTGTAGAGGCCAAGGACACTGCTGAACATCTAAGCACACAGGACAGTCCCACAACAAAGAATTATTGGACCCAAAATGTCAATAGTGCCGAGGTTGAGAACCCCTGCTCTAGTATAAATCCTCTAGGCAGACAAGACTCACCTTGGGCAAGTTTAAACCTGAGTCTCAGTTTCTTCATCTGTAAAATGGGGATAAGAATAATAGTCCTTATCCCGTAGGGTTGTGGTGGGGTTTATAAGAGATGACCTATGTAAAGCGTTCTGCCCACGGTTGTACAAACAGCAGAAAAATAGCAAGAGTGGGAGGACCCTTTCCGCATCTCTTGGTTTCAGTTTTGACTCTTCCCTGATGTTCCCTCCCCTGGGAACATCCAGGTGTGTGTTGTCATGGAAACCTTTAAGGACTGGCACACTTAAGAACTTGATGGATATTTTTCTCCCTAAAATAACCTATCCTGTCAGTTAAGTAACATTTAGGTGAAGTGGTTAGGCAAGTGACATTGTTCTACCATCATTAACTATTGAGAAGGTGCCTGCTGGAAGAGTTTCCATCTCTCCCAGACAGGCAGTTAATGGAAATGCAACAGACAATAATTACTAATAGGGACGAGAATGGTGGTGGTGGTGCTGCTGGTGATGGTTGCCATCTCTTGTATCTCTCCCCTGAGTCAAGTTACAAGGACTGACAATTAAGTTGGTGAAATTGTTGCAACAATGTTGCTAACCTTTTTGATGTCAGAGGGATTATTCATTATGAATTTGTACCAACTGGACAAACAGCTAACCAAGTTCACCATTTGGAAGTGCTGAAAAGGCTGCGTGAAAAAGTGAGACGACCTGAATTTTTCCCCAACAATTCATGGCACTTGCATCACGACAATGCACCAGCTCACACGGCACTGTCTGTGAGGGAGTTTTGAGCCAGTACACAAATAACTGTGTTGGGACACCCTCCCTACTCACCTAGTCTGGCCCCCAGTGACTTCTTTCTTTACCCGAAGATAAAGGAAGTATTGAAAGGAAGACATTTTGATGACATTCAGGACATCAAGCTCTGATGGCCATTCCAGAAAAGAGTTCCAAAATTGCTTTGACAGGTGGACTAGGCACTGGCATCAGTGCATAGCTTCCCAAGGGGAGGACTTCGAAGGTGATATTCAGCAATGAAGCATATAGCACTTTGTCTAGGATGAGTTTGAGAACTTAATTGTCCGACCTCGTGGTGATAGGTGGTTTGCACGCATCATCAAGTACAACCTTGAGAGGTGAGTGTCAGCAGTGTGCCCATTTGATAGACATGGTGGCTGAGGCTCAGGTAGGTGAGTGTTGGGGCTGGTTAGAGCACCGTTCAGTCGCCAGGCACCATGCTCTAACCACCAAGCTTTATTGCCTCTCAGGAACCTCCAGTGGAACATGTGGGAGAAGGCTCAGTTCCTTTTGTCCCTGGCCCCAACATTCAAACCATCAGCTCCAGGCTCTCTTCTTGGTAAGCTCTGAAGCTAGAAACTCCACCACCTGCTCATGGAGCCCATTTCTAAGCTTGGCTCCCTCCTGGTCTAGACACTCCTGTCCCAAACAAATGCTCCTGTATGACTCCGATGTCCATTGCTTCGTAAATTCTAAGGCAGAATCACGGTTCAGCCCTGGCATGTCAAACCCTTTGATCTTTCCCAGGACAATGACACAGCATGGTCTCCAATACACACGGCTCCTCCCTGCCTTCAGGTCAATAGTCCCTACCTTGGGCAGGGGGTAATGGAAAGAATGCTAGCTACAGAGTCAGACCGACCTGGGTGTAGACTCCACCATTGTTACTTTCAAGTCCTGTGACCTCAGATAGCCTACAGTATGCTTCTCAAGCCTCAGCTTACCCATCTCTAAAATGGGCACAGGTTTGGTATGCTGATAGATGAAATCAATGGTAGGTGCTTTACAAACGTGGGTTTGATTTGAATTAGGGTGTGGGGCTAGCTGGGTGCTGGTGGCTTTCAGAACTAGTGTACCACTGTATAACCTACAGCAAGTTAGTTAGGGTCCCCCAAGTCACTGGGGACCCACACTTTGGAGCCGCTGCCAGTGGCTAAGGGGACTGATGACTACGCCCTGGATTCCTTGTTGCATTTCTGCTGTCATTCCTGAGGCTGAGGCACCACCTCATGGCAAGAGCCCTTCCAAGAGCCCGCCCCAAGGTAAGGTACCCTGCCCTGCCACCTCAAGTCTTGGAACCTTGGGAAGGAGAAACCATCCAGATACCACCGGTGTCATAACCTGCCACACTTTGGGAAGCAAAGGGTTAAAACAAAGAAATGGTCATCAGGAGAATGCCCCTTGGTGGAGGGGTGCTGGTGGCTCTTCTTAAGTTATGTGTTGTCAGAAGACACAGTCACCCAAGCCAGAAAGCTGGATGTCACCCTCAGGCTCCTCCTTTTCCTGTGCCCCCCAACCCCCAAATGACTCCGGAACAAATCTCAGCGCTCACATTCATTCAGGTGGGCAAGAAAATGAACAGATCGGGGTAGACTGGAATCTGGGTGGGAGCTGGCACTCAAGAATGTCAGCTGTGATTGAGAACACCATGTGGCTGCATGTCCCCTTGGCAGGCTTGCCTCCTCCCTTCCAGATCATACAGCCTCCGAGACATCCCTGATAAGCCCACCTTTGGGGAATCCCACCCTGTGGGGTCCTGTCCCTGAGTGTGGCCTGGACTTCGTGACTCACTTCTAAAGGATTGAAGATGACAAAAGTGATGGATGTCATGTCTGAGACCAGGTTACAAAAGACCGACTGTCCTGTTGGTACCCTCCCTGCTCTTCTCCTGGGCTTGCTCTGATAAGGCTGCTGTCACATCACCAGCCACCCTCCGCACAGCCCCACAGGACAGGGGCTGGGCTGCAATCTAACAAGCTCTCAGGTGACACTGGTGCTGCTGGTCCAGCGACTGCACTGAAAGGGGGGTTGTGATGTGTCATTCCTGATTAAGGGCACAAACTCGGGTTGGGTAGACCTGAGTTCAAATGCTGGCTCTTCCATGGACCTGCCAGATGGCCCTGGACAAATGACATAGCCTTTCTGAGCCTCAGCCTCTTCATCTGTGAAATGGTGAGACTCCTCTCTTCACAGAGTTATTTTGAAGATATTTGCTGATCCGTGTAAGACGCACGGGGACATTTTCCATAGATTGTAGAAACTGTCCTAACAGTTTTTTGGTTTGGGAGCATTTTCATGATTTATAAGGCTTGACTGCGACCTTGTTGGATTGCAGTATTGAGCCCCACCCAGTACTGAGTCAGAACCTGCAATCTGGCAAGCCCCTGAGTGACTTTTGGGCACAGTCATTGGAGAAGTACTGGGGGGCCATGGCAAACCACTATTTGTTGGTTTTATAGCCTCTTTCCCATGAAGGCTTGAACAACCAAGTTCCCTCCTTGGGTTATATATTACCCCAAAAATGTTAGAATGTGTGCAAAGAGAATTGAGTCCAATGGCCTGGGTTAATTCCCCAGAACATCTCAATGGGTCGATAATTTTGAAATACTGCTGCTAAACGAGCACTTAGGCTCAAGCAAAGCCATAAAACACAGTGATAAGGGTGCATTTGATTCTGAGAAGTTCACAATCTGACGATGCTGCGAATTACAGTGGATGAAGGTTAATTCCAGGCCCACTCAGAGGAAGCTTTTAGGCCGAGCAGTTTAGATACAAAAGCATTCATCCTAATGCACCAGGTGAAAGGCATGAGAACTCTGTTGCTTGGTGCCAATTACATTTATGGGCTTGTCCCCTAGAGAGCTAGGAAAATGCCACCGTGAGTGCTGACATATTGCCAGTGGCGGTCTCTGTCTAGGGGGGTTCTCTTTTGAAGACTCATGATCAACATATCCCGTAGTGATCTGTGACTCTGCTCAATTATAGCAAGTCTGTCCGGGGCGGTTTTTGTGTAGGAACCTTGGAAAATGGGAATAGTTCAAAGGCCATGATTCTCAGAACCACTGTGCACACAAGTCACCTGGGGCCTTGTCAAAAACGCACATTCTGACTCAGGTCTGGACTGGGACTGCTGCTGTGGTTCTAATAAGTCCCCAGGTGATGCCGCCATCACTGATGCTGGTGGGAACGCAGGGTGCGCATGGAAATGAGGGACAGACAGCTGTGGGCTCCAGGCTTGACTCTGCCACTTGGCAGCTGTGTGATGCTGGGCAAGTTGCTAAACCTCTCTGAACTTCAGATTTCTCATAAGTAAAATGGGGATCACTTTTGCCTTTTAGGGTCTTTATTAGATTTAGGGATAATGTGTGTAGATTTTCTCCCCACTCCCAGAGGGGAGTGGTGAGACTCATTGACCCGAGTCGCCTTCACTGCAGGTTCAGCCAAGACATATTTTTCTTTTCTCAGGTAGCTAATTCTCTTCTTCCAGGTCAGGGTTTCTCAACTTTGGCACTATAATTATTTGGGGCTGGATCATTCTCAGTTGTGGGGGGCTTTCCTGTGCACTGTAGGATGTTTAGCAGCACCCACCTCCTTGAGTTGTAACAACCAAAAATGTTCGCAAATGTGGCCCAGTGTCCCTGAGGAAAAACCGCTTTGGCAGTAATTCGTATTAGTGATTCATTCAATATATGCCGAGTACCTACACTGAGCAAGACCACATGCCAGGAATATTTTAAGACAAACAAGGTCCTTGACCTTATGGAAATTTTTGCTCTTTAGAGGCTCAGTCTCCTCAACTGTTAAATGGGTATATCCTGGTTGCTGACCTAGAGTTGTTGGGAAAGATGAAATGAGTTAAAACTTGCAAATACCTGGCCTCTAGTGTCCAGATAAGCCAATGACCGCAGGTATGATGGGCCTGGGAAATGGACCTGGGTGCTTGAGAACAACTGAGAGTGGGCAGGGACAGCGGGAGCTGTCCAGGAAGTAGCTGGACTGTGAGGGGCAGGTGGGGAGGGGCCACACCAGGCCCTGGAGGAAAGCACGCAGAAGCAAGGTAGGGGGAAGGGTGCTGCAGGGAGGGTCAAGAGCAGCAGGTAGATGGGACCCAAACTGGAGAGGGAGAGAGTGGGAGAGGGGTGTGGAGCGACAGGGAGGGTGGCTGTAGGAGAGACACAGAGAAAGATAACAAGATAAAGATAGACAAGGTACAAGCACTCGTGACCCCACATGGAGTGGGTGGCTAAGGGGAGGCAGGGAACCAGCCCCAATTGAGCAAGAGAAACAAACGCCCACAAGGCAGATCCTCACAGAACGCGGGTCAGCCACATAAGACCCAAAAAAGCAGCTCTATGTCTGTTCTGAGCGTACCTGATTTTGGTTAGAGAACAAAGGCCACTTGGCAGGTGATTTCCGGCCTCCTCCTCCCATGGGCCCTGGTTGTCACCACACCAGTGGGCCAGGGACGGAGCACTCACAGCCTTGAAGGAAATGAGGCTTCTGTGTGTTGCTTTGTGTGGCTCTACACAGCAACTGTGGCGACAATACTAAACCCACTTGTGAGCCGTTAGCAGAGGGGAGCAGTCATGTTCTCTGGCTGATACTGGGAGGCAGCGACAGACTCCAGAAAACCGTCTTGGATAATATCTCAAGCACATCACTCCATGAGCCTCTGATTTTATTAGAACTGATTTACAAGAACAGTCAAGGAGCCGTGCTTGCAGATGCGATGGGTGACGTTACTGGTTCCACAAAGATCTTCCAGAGCTCCTGTAGAGAACAGAGAAAGGCGAGATTCCCCAGGTTCACAAATGAGGCTTCATACTTTCATAAAGGGATGTATTAGGTTGGTGCAAAAGTAACTGCGGTTTAAAAGGTTAAAATTACTTTTGCACCAACCTGATAATTAGCCAGAGAACAAATGACATGTGGGCCATGGGCAATATGCAAACCAAGTGGGGCCTTCCTCTGATCTCCGTTGCTCTCGGCTGTTCTTTCTGCTTCACTGTGGCAAAGAAGCTGGATGGAGAAGTCCCAGCATTCATCCAGGAGGCATCAGGATACCATCCAATCAAAAGGGACCAGAACGGCAGCAAGTCGCCACAATTTCTCCATTTGGGGACATCTTTAGCGTCATGTACCATGGCTGCTGAATTTAGAAGTAGCTGCCTTCTTTGGCCTCTTAATAATGCTGACAGGTGGAGAAGGTACAAAAACATGCCAGATTCTTAGTGAAAGCTTCGTGTCCTCACTAGCAGAAGTAGTCTGTTTGCCATTTACTGGAAGTCTCACGGGCAGGGAGGCTGCCCAGAGACGGTGGAGCAATAAACAGAAGGGGAAAGCTGTACAGTGAAGGAGGCTCATAGGAAAAAGCCAGAATCATTTGAAATGTGTTGGAGGAGAAATCTACAGATACACTGGATGGACAGAAAGACACACAGGGGGTCCTAGAGCAAAGAAAGCCTAAAACATGGCTGGAGGCACAAATGCCAACACTGAAGCTGTCCTACTTTGAGCATACCACGAGACGGCAGAGGCCTTTGGAAAAGACAGTAATGCTGGGAAAATGGAAGGCAGCAGGAAAAGAGGGAGCCCACAGATGAGACGGACGGAGTCCCTAAAAGAAGCCACAGGCAGCAGTCTGCAGGAGCTGCACCCAGCACGGAGCTGTGAGGACGTCACTTATCCTGACTCCATGGCACATGACACACCCACCTCCTCACACACGGGAGCCACACAAAGCCAATGCTGTGCTCGCTTTGGGCATAGGATGAGAGCGTGGGACAGAGGGCCCTGTGGTACTCTCCTCCTGAGAACCAGGCCCAGGGCTCCACAGACACAGAGAAACGGGCCAAAAGGTAAAGACAAAAAGACGCGAATTCCCGTCCTTTGCATTTCTATGAATCCAGCTCCTGGTCATGTTAAGGGATTTTTAAGGGTAATTTGGACTTTTCAAATTTTCCCCAAGTGCTGGGTTTAAAAACAGTAATAGGAAGTGATGTGGCTCTAAGATTAAGTCCCAGTTCTGCCGTTTCCCGGCCAGTTGCCTTACTGGGGCATTCACTGAGACAGTGGATAAGAACTGAGCATGGCGCTTGGCACAGGCACCATTATTAGGGTGGTTACTCAGAGGCCTGATATGATGGGCTTCCATTGTTCAGGGTCATAAGGGTCACCAGTCATCAGACAAACCCACCGAGTCTGAGAGGCCAGCACATTTCCTCAGAGATGTGACCATCAGCACCAGAAGTCCCTGCATCAAGAGCTTCAACCCAAGCAAGTACCCCCCACTCACTTCCTGCTTCCAGAACCTTCCGTCCTCAGTCCTGCTTCCTCTGAGCCTGAACTGCCCACAGGAAAAGAACGTGCTATAAAGTCGACAGTTGCTGGGCAGGCCCTCCCCCAGACATGGTGAGATCCCACCACAGGTTTCATTAAGGAGAGCACTTTGCCAGGGAGTCAATAGCATCACGCCAGAGCAACCAGAGGCCCGAGACAGGTGGTCACACCTACCAGCTGCTGGATGCGCTCATATGCGAGGCGCTGTGGGAAGGAGGCCTCCACTGGCTCCACAGCAAAGCGCAGCTGGCAGTCCTCGAGCTTCTCTAGCCGGTACAGGGAGGAGCGGAAATGGTCGTAGGCTTCGCATGTGACGTCCAGGTGACTCAGCGTGAAGTTCAGCCTGCAAACAAGCAGCCGACACACTACCCATCATGGGGAAAGGTCTGGCTGTTGCCCACTGCTTGCCTTCCTGCCGCTTCCAATCTCACCCATGTTGCAGGGTGGGAGTCAGTGAGTGCCTACTGTGTGTTTAGCATCTGAACACGCTTCCTTCCTGAATGTGTAGGGCAGCTTGGGAGGTGGAAGTGGCTACCACCTCCACTTTGCAGATATGGAAACTGAGGCTCAGAGAGGGGAAGTCACATGCCTACAGTAACACCACTGCCCCAGGAGCTACAAATTGGTACAAGGGCTGCATGCAGACAACACCTGAGGCCAGGGCTCTGTGTGTAGGCCTGCTCACTGCCCCCTGCACCAGCACAGACATGGCACGTGGCTGGTCCATGACTATGAATGCAATGAACGGCAGAGGAAAAGGCAGAGGCCTAGGGGAGCTCGGTAATGGAGGGAATGCTCTTGGGAAGTTGGTGGGGTTGGGGACATTTCGGAGGGGGTGACTTCAGAACTGAGTCCTCACAGAGCATCCCCAGCCCGGCCACTTGCACCTTTCCACACCCTAAATCTGCCACACGATTTAACTTGAAATTCAATCTCTTCACCTCTTTCTGTTTTCCTTTCAAAATCTTTTATCATGAAAAATTTCAAAGATACAAAAGGAGTGAGAACAGGATGATGAACTGCCCAGCTTCAACCACTGTCAACTCATGGCTACTCTGTCACCTCTGTCCCCCACCCCACTAGATTATTAAAAAGCAAATGCCAGACTCCTGCCATAAATACGCTCATGTGTATCTTGAAAGGATCAAGTCTCTTTTCACCTAAAAACAAATTTAATAATTCTTTATCATAAAGTATCCAGTCAGTGTTCAACTTTTCCTGACTTTTCGATGTTTTCCTTTATAGTTTGTAAGATCAGAATCCAATGGAGGCCCCCATGCTGCCATCAGTCATATGTACCTTGAAGGAAGTCCCAGACATTATCGGTATAAACAAATAGGCCTGTTGGATGGCTTTGTACAGCACTGTGATCACTTCCACAGGGCGAATTTCTAGATGCTGAATTGCTGGGTCACTAAAGTATGTTCGGTTTTATGGATTTTGCTACACATTCCAAACTGCCTTCAGAAAAGTGTGGACTATCCTAAAAGACCGCGTCTCGCACTACACCTGTCACAAGATGGACACTCCATCAGCAGGAGCCCTAACGTTGTAGGATACTCAAACAGAAATGTCCCAGAGGGGCTATGTCTGCATCACGGAGAGGACAGAGACCTGGGGGACCAGCGGAGACAGGTGGCATCCTGGAGGGAATGTTCAGGAAAAGGAGAGGCCCTCAACAGACTGTGGTGGCCACATACCTCAGCTCTGGTGTACGGACTGCACTCAAATACCTTGCCTACTCAGGGATTAGCTGTGGCCCAGAAAGTTCCCTGATGTCTCTTGGCCTTCTGTTTGTCATCTGAGAAATGGGGATGGGGCAGTGCCCACACATGGGCGAGGCTGGCGCGTGGAGGAAACGAGGCCATGTGTGTAAAGGACCTAAAACGGGTGCTCACTAAGTGAGTGACGATGATGGCACTGAGGACAGCATGTTTAAAAGGTACGAGTCTAGCTCCTGGAATGCCAACATGGCCCGCGGTGCAAACCTCACCTTTTCTCCACAGAGAGGATGGCCGTGCAGGCGTTTTTCAATTTGTGAGCGAGTCGGCGAAGGGTTTGAAACAGCGCGTCCGTTAAGTCATCATCATAAAACACTGCGGGGAAGAAAAACGGCATTGGGGCAAACACGCAAATAGCAGAGGACTCGCTTCCTCAGAGGGTCCTCAGCGACACTGTGGACTGAATCCTCAGAGACATGGCAGCAGCAGTTAGAACGAACAGTGCACGTACATGTGGCAGGATGTCCTGGAAAGATGCTTCTAAAACACAGAGAATTCCGTGGAGGGGAAGGGATGCGTGCTGGGCTACACATGACGATGGTACAGCAGGGAGCAAAGGAGATTCTTACCTTCGGCCACGAGCAGTATGGTGGTGTGGTTGTACAGGTCGGAGATGTCCTCTTCTGACCAGCTGAAGAGGACATCAGGATCTGTGAAAGAAAAAAGGTCGTTTTGTGCTCCCTCCTTTCTCTGTGGGCCACAGCCTCTCACCGAGACCAACTGGAAGAGGCAGTGGGCACTGCCAGGCATCCCTGAATCCCTGTGTCCCAGCTTCAGGGACACGGCTGCTGTATGGAGACCCACAGGGAAAGAGGTGCCCTTTCTGTCAGGGCGTGGCCGCAGCCAGCGAGGGGCACATGGGTTCTGGCCTTACGTACTAGCTCGGCCGGTAGCATGTGAAACGTACGTCCTTGGTTTCTGTCCCCTGTACTTGCTGTGTAACCCCGAGAAAGGGGCTTCACCTCTCTGGGTTTCAGTTTTTGTATGAGAATGGGTGTAAGAATGGTTCCCTCAGAAGATGGCTGGGGAGGTGACAGAACCTAAAGTATGCTACATGCTTAGCAGGTGATAGGTACCCAACAAGCAATGATTTTCCTCGCCTGACAGCTCACAGGGGAAAATTTTTATACATAGAAAGAGCAAGCATGCATGCGAGTCTGAAATAGTTTGTCAAGAATTTAGAAAACCCTCCCACACAGGGCTCTGACCCATGTGGCCGACTCCCTGCTGTGGGCAGAGGACAGTGTGCCCAGCGGGACTTGCAGGAAAACGGATGAAGCCCTGGAGTCCGACGGACTTGGGTTCACACCCTGACCCTGCCAAGTACCAGCTGAGGGACCTGGGCAGGCGCTAACCTGAGCGTCAGTTTTCACTCATTATTCAGGGGTTACTGCACCTACTGTACAGTGACACTGGGAGGTCTGGCAACAGAGTAAATGTAAGGTGCCCAGCACGCTGGCCCTTGGGATGCCAACACAGGCTCCAAGAATGACAGCTGTCACTCTTCAGCCAACAGAGAGGACTTGTTGTGAGCCACGGACCCTGCTGTCAGTCAAGGCCCTGAGGCCGGGGGCCTTGAGGTACTACGAGGAACCACTGAACCAAAAGGGACTGGAGAGGAAGACACGCACCTGTGCAGAGGTCGTCTTTCAGCCAGTCCAGTTCTCTGACCTTAACTACACCGCCTGTAAAAACACACACAGAACTCCCCAAACTCTATAAACGATTAGGGAAAAAGGGACTTTTACACTATACACCCAAATCCATCCATCCATCCATCCATCCATCCATCCATCCATCCATCCATCCTCTCACCCATCGTTCCCCTCCCTCTCTCCTTCCTATTCTTTCATCTTCCCACTCATCTATATACATCCTGTCTTCTTTCCTTCCATCCATCCATCCCACATTTTCTGAGTGCTAAATATTAGGTCCTGTGCCAGACACAGGGACTACAAAGATTTAGGAGACATGTGCCCAGCCTTGGGGACCTGCAGCCGAGGACAGGCTAGGAAGTTAGCAGACACCGATAAGGCCGCATGGTCAGGGCAATATTAATGGAATGTACCAGGCAAACAGGAGAGAGGGGTTCTTGTGTCAGACGGGTGTCAGGGAAGGCTTGGATGGCTGGAGTGGAGGAGCCCCAGAGGAGGAGGGCCTACAGGCCCTGCAGGATTCAGGACAGGCACTGGAGTCGGAGAGTAATGGGAAACCTCTGAAAGATCTGGTGAGCTCGAGTGACCTAGTTTGAGTCTGGAAAAGCTTCTGGGTGGAGGAAGGTCTGGACAGGCAGTCCAGTGAGGAGTCAGCTGCTGGCATCTATCACATAAGTGCATTCCTGCAGGTGGTGCAGGGAGCTGACCATCCAGCAGATGGGCGGACAGGGGAGGCAGTCTGGGCAGGGGAAGAGCAGGTGAAATGAGTCCTTGGCTCGCTGGATGCAGGGCTGGATGGTAGGACTATCAGGAGAGGAGGCAGGAAAAGCAGGCAGGGGCCAGATCAGGAGGTTTGGGAGCCAAAGGAAGAGTATGGACTTTACCTCTGGAAGGGGTCAGTCTTTCATCTAGAAAGGTCCCTCTGGATGCTACATGGAGGGCAGCTTGGGCAGGTCAGACAAGGAACTGGGGTGACCAGGTAGTGTGCCATTGCGATATCTAGGAGGGAGAGAGCTAAAGTAGGACGTGGCGGTGGGCGTAGGAAGGGGGAGATGAAGCAAGGACAGTGATGTAGGATCGCAAGCCACGTGAAGCTAAGACTATGTCTGCTCCCTGCATTCACCTGAATATAATGGGAAGCAGGCAGACCCCCGTCTGCCAGGGTTACGGTCCTGGGTGTGTGTCCCACCTGCCAAACAAAGATACCTCCCTCCCAGGTGGAAGACCTGCTGGGCCTCACCTCCAGAGGCAGTCAGGTGGCTGTTGAGGACAACGTTTCGCTGGCACATGGCCAAGAGATCTGCACCAACATCTGGAATGACAGAAGGGCATGCCACAAAGCGCCAGCATGATGACACTTTTATCCCCGCATTCACGCCTGTAGAGCTGGGATCAGCAGCATGACTGCAGAAACGTGCAAAACTAAAACTAAAGTGTCTGTGTGTTTTACTGCCAAAATTAAATATGGTCAACTTAAGGCTCTTTTTAATGATCTTTTCTTTAAATAAGAGATGATTATCCTGGTGGGGACAGACCGTGTGTGCACTCCAGAAGAAAGGGGTGAGGGCTCCCCTTTTATATTTTTTTGGAGTCCATGAAACATGCACTTCTCCTAGCCCACTTGAGTGTTTCTAACAACGCCTTAAGCCAGTATCATGGATCCCATTTCACAGATGAAAGACTTGAAAGCAAAGTCGCATAACTAGTAAGAGCAAAGGCTGGGATGTGGATCCAGGTGTCTCTGACTCCAAATCTAAGCTTGCTCTTTGACACCCCAGAAACCTGACTAGAGTCAGAAGGGCGTTTGGATGTGATCAGTCGAGAAGCAGAGCAGATTCAAACAGGCCGGGGCATGCTCTTGTGTGCGTGGTTCACGTCACTGCCATCTGTAGCTACCCCAAGCCGCCTGCTGATTCTTACCAGGTGGGGTTTCCTATCATTTCAGCAGAAATGAGTCACAGTGCAATAAATCCTTGCTGGGGATGTTAGAAAAGTGCTTCACCAAAAATTAATTTTCAGTTAGGAGAACGTACGTGTGGAAGGTGCAGAGAGTCTTGTTAATGACATCTGCCTGGCCCACTGTGGCTGTGGACGCGCCACCCCACCCACTGCAGACTCCCAGGGGACGAGACCATTGTCTCCATCCCAGGGACCACACAGAGTCTGGTCAAGGACCGGTGAGGAGCTCCCTGCTCACTGAGGGGACACACCTGTCTCTTTTCCTGGGCCACCGGGTGAAGAGAATATTGATGGAGTGTGTCTGACAGCACACAACTGGTTCAGAAGTTTTTAAGCCTCTATGACAGTTTTTGTCAAAACAGATCTTGCGTGAGAGTCTAAAATATGAAACAGAAAAAAGGCTGTGGGGGTGGGAGACCTGGATGGAGCCTTGGGCTATTCCCCCACCCCCTTACTACATTATGACCTTGGCTAGACATTTGACCTTAGCCTCAGTCTGCCCACTTGGACAAAGGGATGGTAAAACGCTTCCTGGCGACAGACAAGCTCACTGTGAAATGACAACCAGGTGCTGATGGATGTGAAAGGCTATAGTCACTAACGTACCATCCAAACACAAGCTCGCTTCTTCACGCTGGTAACTCTCAAGGGTAAGACCACATAATTACATCCTGCTACTAGCACTAGGCACTGAGCACAGTTCTCAGGCATCACATTATGGCTTGACATTTAGAAGTGTTTATTGGCAACCTACACGAAACGGTCAAGGAGCAGCCAATAGGGTGGCAGCCTGCAGAGTCCTGACCAGTGGTTAACTCAGGGTATCTGAAAAGTATGGAATGCCCTCATCACAGGCAACCCCTGGATTCCCTTTGCTATCTCAGCAGCAAAAGACCTGGGCCATGAAAACATGAACTAGGAATCAACAAATTGCAAACCATACCGGCAGATATCATTTTCAACTCGCAGATATTAAAGATTTAAAATTTAATAATGCTTACCTAATGAGATACTCCTCTCTTAAAAATAGGTACACTCTTTCTGAAAAAGCACACTGGCAAGCCTGGGGTTGAGTTGACAGTACTGCACTAGTCAATTTGCTGGTTTTCATCAAGTACAGTTATGTATGTTATCACTGAAGGGAGCTGGTAAAGGGTAGATGGTACTTTCTGTAATATTTTAGCAATTTCTCTATGAGTCTAACATTATTTCAAAATTAAAAAATAAATCAGCTGGCAATATGTATTAAAAGCTTAAGAAAGGTCACACACTTCTAGTCTAAGGATTAACAGACAATGATGCACAAAGGTGCTCACTGCCGTGCAACTGATAAATGCAAAAAAAAAAGAAAGACACAACAAAAAACAAACAAAAAAAACACCCCCAAAACATGGGAACAACCAAAATGCCCAGCAAAAGGAAAGTGGAAAAAAAAAAAAAAGATGATACTATCTGGATGTTAAACTCGTATTTGTAAATAATTTTTTATGACATGGGAAAATACTCTCAAAAATGTTTTTTCAATAGTTTTGGCAGGATACAGATATATGTGTGTGTATATATATATATATATATATATATATATATATATACACACACACACACACACACATATATACATATATATACATGTATATGTATGTATACGTGTATATATATATATGGTTTGATTTCAGATACTGTTTGGGAGTCTGTACACACAAAGGGAAAGAAAAAAGATTATAAAAGAAATACACAGTTAAAATATAGATTCTAGAACTCAAGCTCCCCAAGGATAGCAACCTGACCTGTTTTATTCACTCCTGGATCCCCTACATCCAGAACCATGTCTGGCACATAGTAGGTGCTCAATAAACTGCAATGGCTAGATGAATTGGGGGATTATAAAATTATGAGTAATTTTTATTTGTTGTTCTCCATGTTTTCTACTAAGAGTAAACAAGGTTTCTATAATCGGGGGGTGGGGGAAATAACAAACTTGTTTTTAAGCCTTATAAAAGGTATGTCCTCATGGTTTTCTGAGATGTCTGCTCTTTGGTAGACGAGTGAGCAAAGGTACCGGCAGAGCTGCTGGCACCTTCTTAAGTGGAAGTGGTCCTGCACCTGCCGGGTTCTGCTGCCACTGAGGACTGGGTGTTGCTGGGTCATTCTGACATTATTGAGAAAACCAGTGCAACAGGATGGCAAAATCACTAGCAGCCAACGTCCCACTTCCAGTTTCACTCCCTCACTCTTTTTACAGTCAGGACATGCTGTGAGATGGTGGGCGTTACCTGTACAATACACCGTCTGCGCCACAGTGGCTGCGACGATGCTGGCAAGCCCCGTGCCAGCCCCGAGCTCCAGTACGGTGCATCCCTGGAAAAGGTCCCACTGGAATAGGATGTAGTCAGCCAGGAACAGGGCACCCCGCCACACCTGGAGGGAGATGGACAAAGAAGGACCGAAAATGTGAGGCTCAGGAAAGATGCTTCAGGGCCATGGGAAGTGGACAGGACCTACCCACCTGCTTGCCAACATCTTCCAGGGGCGTGGCCATGGTGTGTTCTGGACAAGATGGAAACCAAAAGAGAAAGGGCCACTGTGAAAATGGGGATGGAGAGAACACAGACAGATGGGGCACATGGCAACCTGCACACACAGTGGGCACTAGAGTCAGGCGTCTAAAGAGCGGCAGAAACACAGGGCATGCTCCCAGTTGGGAAGGGACATTTGAGCATCACTCATAGGCCAGGCACCAGGACTCACTGTCTCAGGAAATTGGGTCTCTGTGCCCCACAGTCTGACAACTAGGGTCACAATAGGTCTTGTCCCAATTTAATCAAACACAAACCCCCACACCTCCATTTTTTTATGTTCAATAACTGCCTATTACAATTGTCATGTTTATATTGTTTTGATCAACTGCACACTGATAACAATCACAACGCATTTCAAAATATGTTCTTATACTTAGAACCACATGAGACGTTAACAAAATAAACTTTGAGTTTATATCCTTTTTTAGGTGAAGAGAAGTATGATAAGAAATGTTCTCAAGCACAAAATAGGTTAGGATAAAATCTGGTGGTGGTAGCTGGGGGAAGAGACTAGAAACATGAGATCAAGGAGAAAAAGGAATGATGGCAAATATTTTTGCCGTGAAATGGGAATGAGCTCTTGTAATTTTTAAGCAAGATGACGATGGCTATCAAATTAACACACAACACATGCATAGTTGAGTAGCCTCACACGCTCCCTGGTCTAGCAAGCATCAAACCACAAGCTGCTCACAACAAAAGAGGAGCAGGGACCGAGGGACTGAGGGAAGGGAGAGGGTAGCAAGGAAGGAAGCAGCATTGGTAATGCTACCATGTTCCCCTCCAGGAGGGTCTGCCCCAGGAGGGGACATGGGCAGCCTGAACATCCCTTGTTTGTTTTTGGTCCCCTCAAGCACTCAAGGTCTGAGCATCTCACTGCAGAGACGAGCATTTAAAGATGAGTGCTATCTGTACAACTGGGGTCTAGAACATAAGCCAGCCGCTCTGTCTGGTGCTCAGTGGAAGCTGCAGCTCTCTGCCCCCAAGTGAGTTGAGAACTGGCTATGTGCAGTCCTCTTGGGGACCCAGGCCACCACGCTGAGGGTTTCTCCAGGATAAATCTGACCTGAGATTTCTGTCCTTTGTGCAGACTTAGAATCTGATTCCTGAATAAAAGGTGAGAAATAATTGCCCACCAGCATCCTGGCTGGATTTGACACTTTTAGTAAAATACGCTTTCAGGAGAACTTCAGATTGCCAAAGCCCAAAACGTACCCATTTGGTTTGAAACTGGAACAAAAATATGAGACTGCGAATGGGAAGGTGGGGAGCCCACAGACCAGCCCTTTGCTATGGGACTTTGTTCTTAGCTTGCATGATAGTAAATCCCAGAACGTGAAACACTCATTGTGGAATAACCAAGTCTGCCACTCCCCTCCTTAGGGAGTCCAAGTGAGAATTGAGAGGAAAGGAGCCATCATCAACCCCTTAGGAAAAAACTTTGCAATGTTCTGATCACATGATGTGGAAAACACAGGCTGTTGTGTCAGACAGATCTGGGTGTGAATCATGACTCTGTCACTGACTAGCTGTGTAATCTTGGGCAAGTTCCTCAATGTTTGAGCCTCAGTTCTCTCAGCGAAGCGGGAATACTCATCCTTGGAAAGGCCATGAGGACCAGGGGTAATCCACGGAAAGCATGGGGTACAGTTCTGGTGGGAATCCATTTCACCCCCTGGAGCAGTCTAGAACACAGCCTGCCTGGTTTGTGCAGGCACTCAGTAACTGCTAAATATGTGGGTGCACAGATATCAGAGCTGCTGTTCTGTCTGTTTTTGAGTGTCCCAATGAACCCCATGCTTCCAACCCAAGCCAGTGCCCAGGTTTACCTGGGACCTTAGGCACCATCAGAGACCCTGGATCTCAATGAACAGACTCAAGCCAGAGCTCCTCTCCCCCAAATGAGCAGTGCTGGGGGTGGCAAGAGTCCCGGCTATGGCGATGGACCACATGGATTCAGAACCTTCCTCACCGCCAAGCTGCATGACCTTGGACTTGTCAATTCCTCATCTGTATGGGTACCTCAGAGGAGGCTGTGAAGACTACATGAGATTGATGTAGATAAAATACCAGGACATGACAGGTGTTTAACCAGCACTGGACACCTCCTGCCCTGGCTCCTTACATTTCTAGGGATTTAAAATCCTGGCGTCACCAAACCCCTCTGCTCCACCCCTATGCCTGGGTGGGGGACAGTCTTGATCCTGCCTGCTGAAGCCTCTTTCCCACACCCCTTCTGCTACTTCCTCACTGCCCCTTCCCCACCTGGCTCCTAGGGCCTAGCTTCCACTCCATTTGATCAGCCCACAAGACTCCTCCAGATTAACTCTGGGTCTACCTCCCTGTCCCCCTACCACACTCCAGAATCTCTCATGGCTCCCTGTTGCCAGTCAGACTGGCCGAGTGTTCCACACCCTCTACCCCTGACCCACACACCCTCAGCACGCTGGGCTGGGTCAGAACATGGACGTGGGAGGCAGTAGCAGCAATGCATCCTGGAGGAGGTGAGGGCTAATGGCTACAAGACCCTGACCTGGGCCTGAACACACAGCCAATGCTCTAACATACAATGGTGCTGCCTTGGGGACAGGTGAGCCTGTATTTACCTATTTTGATGACATCACGGGTGCTGCCCTCTTGTGCTTCGTCTCCTAGGATGTCATCTTCTTCCTGCATTAGAATCATGGGATGTACCTTGTCTCTCGGAGGCCCTGCTGGCTTGGGGTCAGAGGCAACCTGTGGTCTTCTCACAACATCCAAATCCCCATCCTCGTCCAGATGAGCTCCCACCCACTCCTGGCCAGTAGAGTCAGCGCTGGCCTGGAGGGAGAAGCCCTCACTGCTGCCGCCACTCCCAGGAAGGGACCCGGTGCTGCCTGTCCCAGCAGGAGTCTCTTCTGTGGGAACATCTCCGTGATCACCACCCTTAGCCCCTGAGTCTGTCTGAGCGTCTTGGTTCCACACAAACTTGAACTGGGACAGGAAAACTGAAAAGCAAGACAAAATGTAAATGGAGAATATTTCTAGCTGTCTTCTTGTTCCCTTCCCCTTCTTCTTTCAGAAAATTTGATTTCCACCCAGAAAAGGTTTTAAAGGCCAGGTGGAGACGTACTAACGCCAGCAGAAAAGGCCTGTGGATTCAGCCGTGACACTGGGGTCACCAAAGCAGTCACAACCGCCACCAAGAGCAGCTACCATTTGATGAGCATCTACAATGTAGATACTCAGCCCACATTATCTCATGCAATCCCCACAGTCGCCATGATGATAGCAGTAGCAGCTCCATCTTAGATATGGAAACTGAGGCTTAGAAGTTAAGGGAGCTGAGAAGGTCATACAGCTTTGAATGTGGCTGCTGCTCAACTCCTAAAAGCTGATGCCCTTCTCACTACACTTGTTTCCCTTCTGAAGGTCTGGAGGACAGGACAAGGACACCAAGTGCTCCTTACCATCTGGTGTCCAGAAAGTCACTGGGACAAGTTTCAGTAAGAGTATGTGTGCCAGGAGAGGTGGGCTGAAGGTGGGAGGTGCAAGGACTTGAGCAGACAATCCTAGGCTGGAGTCCTCCATCTCTCCAGTCTGTGTGACCCTGGGTAAGCCACTTATCTGTTCTTAGCCTCAGTTTCCAGAATCCAGGAAGCCAAACTGAGACACGAGGGAAAGGGGTGTTATTAGTCAGGCACACCAGAACACCAAGCTAAAACAGGATGATGGGAGCTGCGGAGGCTGGCCAGGGAGGGCTTGTCTGAGATGACACCTGAGGAGCCAACACTAAGAGGGAAGAATGTTCTGAGCAGAGTGAACAGCAAAAACAAAGGCACTGAAGGAGAAAGGTATGTGCCTGTGCCCTTTGTAAGGGACGGAGAGGAGCAGAACGTGGCCGCAGAGCAGAGAGGGACAGGGGCTGGGTTGGCTGGGCCTCGCAGGCCAAGCTGAGGAGTCTGCTTTTATTCTAAGAGCAAGGAGAAGACACTAGAGGGTCTAAATCAGGGCAGAGATGCAGTTTGCATTTTCATAAGATCCCCCTGGCTTCTGGGAAGATGAGTGGGGGAGAGTACATGGAGAAAAGACAGGGAGCCCTGATGGGAGTAGCTAGAGGCAGCCAACAAAGGATGAATGGGGCTTCACTGGGATGGGGCAGAGGGGATGGAGGGAAGTGGGCAGACGGAACCTCAGTGCCCTGTCTCCCCTACTGGACATTGGGCTCCCTGAGGCAGAGCTCATTCACTTTTATATTCCCAGCATTAAGTCCTAGGCCTGGCACACAAAACAGGTTCTCAGGAAAGCACAGTTTACTCAATTAAAGAAAGGCACTTAAGAAGCAGTGTGAGCAATCCAGAACAGTTAAGCAAACCAGTCTTCCCAATCTTCCCCCACCCCTCCCAACCCCCCAATGAGTATGAGAAACCACAAAACAAAATGGAAACCAGGAGGTGCTGGGCCCATCTGCACACAACAGGACCTTACCGGGCTGCCCCATGCCATTCAACCTCACCATGAGGTGTTTCTGGTTCGGGGTGCAGAGGTGGATGTCTGACAGCACAGTGTCGCTTTTGAAGGTGACCTCCTCCATAGCTAGTATGGGAGCCTGCCACCATGACCGGGGCTCCACATTAATCACGGGACAGCAGCACCTGACAGGTGAGAACATGTCCTCAGTATAGCAGGTACCAAAGGTTGACAGGTGGAAAATAGCTCTGTTATCACTGTGGGGACAGAGCCCCAGAAAGCAGTTTCCAGGCTCTCGGCCTCACATGGGAAGCTGCTGGCTCAGGTAGTAGATGGTCGTCAGCTGTGACTGGTTGCCCGTCAGCTGTTACCCGTTAGCCATTAGCCAGATATAACTGCCATGGCTGAGCTAGCAAGGGCGGATTGCAGTTAGCAGAGGGATTTCGGATCCTGTGGCTCCTGCTTCCTGTGCCTCCAGCCGCCAGCGACAACATAGTGGCATGACTCTTTCCTATTTGGCCTGACCATGTCCTGCGTTCTTAGGTGGGGAGCGGGAGCTGAGAGCCCGCGTGACAATCACCGGGTTGGGCGGGGGGAGGGTCAGTGCTTCCCTTCTGCTCTTTCCATTTGTCCTAAACGAGAAAGTCTCCCGACCTGGGCAAGGGAAGCAAATCCAGCTAGAACTGTATTATTTTACTTACACTGTGTTCATTTTCACAGCGGTCTTTTATTTATGGCAAAGAATCTGAATTTCCATTGATATTGATAAAGATGTTTTCCCTTTTTATTTTTTCCAACTTTATTATGAAAGTTTTCAAACAGACAAAAACGTTGAGCGTGTAGCACATACTGCTTAGCCTAACTCACTGACCAACACTGTCCTATGTGCTCGCTCTATCTGAGGCTGACAGTGAGGAGCTGGGCTCCAAGTCCCTGGGAGCCGGGATTTCCAGATAAGGCTCGGTGCCAGGAGGACCCCTGAATCCTACCCTATCCCGCCGCCTCCCCCCAAAACTTACCCGCCACGGG
This sequence comes from Rhinolophus hipposideros, assembly GCF_964194185.1. NCBI lineage: Eukaryota > Metazoa > Chordata > Mammalia > Chiroptera > Rhinolophidae > Rhinolophus > Rhinolophus hipposideros. Next base: position 44,787 of record NW_027669362.1, read on the forward strand.
CCGCAACCCAGAGTCCTACCCGCCCTCTTACCGCGGGGTTCAGACGGTCGCCATGTTAGGCGGCCTGCGCAGGCGCGGCACCACCTCCCCTGCGTGCGTCCGCCCGCCCCGCCCCCGGGTCACGCCCGGCTGTGAGGGTTGCGCATGCGTACAGGGATCTCCGGCTGACACGTGCAGTTTTAGTTCTGGGATCCTGGGGGTTTGGGGCGGTGCTGGCTTAGGGACAGGGCTCACCTGTCCAGCTTTGCTGGGGTGTCCGGCCTGGGTGGGACCAGTCTGCGCGTGAGGGACCGTTAGATAACTCGCCCTAGGTCACTCAGCTGCTAAGTGGTGAGGCTTGGATTCAAACCGGGTAATCTGGCACTAGAGCCAGGGCTGTTAACCAGCTTGTCAACTACCATTTATTAACCTTATCATCCTCGCTCCTTTATACATGCAGCCTGGGCTGTAGCCGTCTTTGTTCAGCCCGATAGACTTTCTTAAACTTTCCTAACTTGCCCGACCGTTCGTGTTCCTTTATCGTCTGCCCTATCAGTGGTTACTGTTGGTAAAACACGAGGGTTGATAGGATGACCGAGCAATGTAGATTATTTTTTTTAAGGAAGCAGATTGTGTTTCCTGAACTCCCTAGGACAGTACATGGAGAGCCAGCTGGCCATCTTGGGGACACCATTGTAGTCCTGGTCCAGTTGTCTCCTGGGGTGTTGCTGTTGGAAGGGCACAGAGGAAGGTGGTTCTTTATATCCTGAGTCTCTGTTATTTATAAGCCACTCCGCCGGCCTCTCCGGCTCGCCTCTCCGCCGTTAAGTTCTTCATCCGTACAATCACCGTACAATCACCGCTGAGGCTCAGAGAGGTGAGAAGTGCCTTATTCAAAGTAACCCAGCTCCTGAGTGGCAGAGCTGGTGTGGGGACAGAGCCCCAGACAGCAGTTTCCAGGCTCTGGGCCTCACGTGGAAAGGTGCTGGCTCAGGTAGTAGATAGCCGTCAGCTGTGGCTAATTGGCCATCAGCTGTAACCAGTTAGCCACTGGTATAACTGCTGCGGTTACGCTGGTTGGAGAGTGAGTCAAGTCGAGAGTTGAGTCGGTCGGTTGGCAGGCAGCAAAGCGGACAGCAGGTTGCATGTTGTGTGAATCCAGCCTCCAGCGAGACTATAGTAGGATGACTCCCCTGCCTATGGCTCCGTGGGTGTCCCTTTTTGGCCTAGCCACATCCTGCGTTCTCATGTGGGGAGCGGGGGCTGAGACCTCGCAGGCCGCCCCACACGACACATGGCTCAGCGAGCAGGGTATGGGGCCGGCCAAAGCTCTCCGAGGAATGGTGGAGCAGTTTGTGCATGAACACTCAGTCTCGGGAAGCCCTTGAGGAGCCGCGATAGAGATGGGGAGCGCAGTCTGCCTGGGAGAGAAGTGACCCCTCGGTGAATTGGTGGTCCTCTCGAGCCTCCGGATGGCACATCACCCTTTTGGCCATAGCAGGTATCACCAGCTTTTTGGTGGGGGGCTGCTGTAGGCTCCGAGGGTTGCGGACATTTTACACCGAGGCCTCCACCCACTCAGACACCTGGCGCAGCGAGCAGGATTCCGGCCAGTAGGAATGGCGTCTGACTCTGGGTAGGTGGCCCCCACACAGTGTGTGGTGCCCGGTGGCCACTGTTCTCGAGTTGGACCCCCAAGGAGGGTTGGGAGGACATGGACGGCTCTCCGGCCAGCGTGGAGAGGGCCCTGCAGGCTGAGCGGTTGCCGGAGGAGGCGAAGGCTACAGCCGGCCGTGTGGGCTGGATGTTCCTCACGGCCTTGAGTCTCAACACGGAAAGTGCACCTAATGAAAGAGCTCAGGTGCCAGACCAGGTGTCCCAGTTGGAGGCGCTGGAAGCTCGGGTCTGCCTGTTAGAAGAGCGGCCCCACAGTGGAGACAGGCAGAGGCGAAGGAAGCGAGTGGAGACAATGTAGCTCCCAACCACCGGGCCCGGCCAATCTTGAAGCAAAAGGTAAACCGTGAGCAACCTTTGGGTCCCGGGAGCGTTGCTGCTGGCAACCCAGCTGTGACTGAGTTCACAAGCTACACCCCTTACACTCCCACTGAGTTGCAGGAGCTGGGGAGGCGGTACCTACAGCGCCCTGGAGAGCCAGTCTTGGGCTTGGCTATTATGTTTATGGGATGAGGGAGCAGACAACATTCTCTGCTCCCAGGTGAGATGGAAAAGCTAGCCTATGTGACAGTGCATCCGTCCCTGCCACAAAGGTTACAGAACTGCCATAGGTTGGCCCAAAACCAGGGCAACCACTCTCTAATGGAGTGGCTCACTGCTGCGGTACGCACAATATGGGGACAGGCTGGCAAGCTGCCAGACACTGTGAGTCAATGGCAGTCATATGCAGAACTTACTCAAATCATCCGTGAAATGGGTATGAGACATGTTATTTCCAACCCTAATATGCAGGGGCCAGATGACGAGCTTTTTACAGCCAGCATGAGAGATCTGGTTTTGGATACTGCACCTGCGAGTGCTTTTGGATCCTTGGTTGCCATTCTTATGCCCCATGTGGGGCGACGGATCCATGAAGTTACAACTGCCACGGCCACCGTAGGGAATGTTGAAAGCTGGAGGCAAAGGAAGTTAAGACAGGAGGTCCAAGCTGTTGAAGCCCAAATCAAAAGTAAAGAGGTGAGGTCGCGGGCCTCAGAGAGTGATACGCGCACAGATGTGCCTTGATCCGGTGGCAGCAGGGGTCAATCGGGAAAAAATAGACCAACAACCCAATGCACTCTTGTTGGAACTTTGGAAACACTTGCGTTCAGAACAGCAATTCCAGAGAAGCCTAAAGGAGAAGTCTGGGAAAGCACGACCCGTGTCCCTCCAGGACTTCATGCGGCCACTTGAGGCCGACTCCTTTCAGCTTGATTAGGGGCGGGGCCAAGGTACCCGGTCAGAGGGGACGAGCAGGGACCGGAGGCCCCACATGGAACTGTCCATACTTTGGTCCCCTTCTAATGTGCAGAGGGTTTTGGCCCTAGTGGACACTGGCGCAGACTGCAGTCTCGTTTATGGGAACCCAGAACTGTTCCCTGGACCAGCAATCTGCATTGATGGCTATGGGGGAAAGACTGTGACTGTGAAAGCTGTTTTCTTACCACTGGGTATAGGAAGGCTTCCCCCTTGCACCTACAAGGTTTATGTCTCCCCCGTTCCGGAATATATTCTAGGGGTGGACGTGCTACATGGCCTCAGCTTACAGACGTCAGTAGGAGAGTTCCATCTCCTGATCTGGGTGGTGAAAGCAGTGACACATGGGCATACTCACCACCCTCCTCAAGTGTTGCCACAGCCCTGGCGCGTGGTTACAGTGCGACAGCACCGCCTGCCAGGAGGGCAGGAGGAGACTGGTGGTACCCTAAGAAGTCCAAAGAGCCTGGCTGTGTCCAGGATTCTGTATTCATGTCCAGGCTCCTCGCACAGGGACCCTCGCAGAAGATGTTTGTCATGTAGATTGTGAGGCGAGACCCTGTAGGGGTGGAGTGTGGGGACAGAGCCAGGAGTGCAGTTCCCAGGCTCTCAGCCTCACGCGGAAAGGTGCTGGCTCGGGTACTAGATGGCTGTCAGCTGTGGCTAGTTGGTCATCAGCTGTAACCAGTTAGCCAGTTAGCCACTGATATAACTGCCGCTGATGAATTGGTTGGTCAGTTGGTTGGTTGGCAGGCAGAGAAGCGAACAGCAGGTTGCAGATCGTGTGGATCCAGCCTCCAGTGAGACTATAGTGGTATGACTTCCCCATCTATGGCTCCGTTGGTGTTCCTTTTTGGCCTACCCATATCCTACGTTCTTAGTGGGGAGCGGGACCAGAGACCCCACAGGCCGCCTCGCAAGACAAATGGCGCAGCGAGCAGGGTCTCCTGCCTGACAAATGGTGCAGCAAGCAGGGTCTCCCGTACGACAGCTAGGATTCAGACTCAGCTTCCGAGTGAGTTTGTTGGATGGAGCCTCAGAATGAAAGGTCCTTTTAGCACCACAAGCATGTCTGTTTCTCTGAGAGTCTTCTCCAAGGTTTGGAGATGCAAGGGTTACGGTGATAACTGATATGTCTGGGGTGTCCATCACCTCTGCTGCCTGGGCTAATGCTATGTGTGCAACAAAGGGAAAGTGGACAAATTGCCAGGGGTGTGATAAGAAGCCAGTTTGCAGGAAATTGCTATCAGGTTATTGTTATTAGCTTGGGTATTCAAAACAGTCCCTTTTCCAAACCATCTGTTTACCAAACTCTTAATGTGTTTTCCCAGTTAGCTCTAGAAGATGTCCTGAAGAGAGAGCTCTTCCCCTTGGTTTGCTGAAAGCACGTAATTGTAAGTCTGTCCCCTGCCTCTCACCAGCTTCTAACAGAAGCTGCTACAAATATACAGTGATCTCCTCTCTGGTTCCTCGTTCTGTGTGGACCGGCACCAAACTAACCTTTGGGTGGGTTACAGCTGGGTTCAGATCCCATCTTATCACTGTTTAATCATATTCACTCATTTACTACATAATTGTGGAGAGCTTTTCACATGCTAGGTACTCAGGCAAGTTACTTTACTTCTCTGAAACTTAATTTTCTAATTTCTCAAGTACTGGTAATAATACCTGCCTTGCAGTATTGTGCAAATGAATGAGATAGAGCATGTGGAAATTTCCAGGTACAACTTCCCTTCACTTCTTGAGGTGAACTGACAGTATCTGGTGTATTTTAAAGAACCCACTAATTTCCATAATTTTGCCAAGTCATATTTGAAGTGCAAAGGGGCTTTCACTGGTCAAATGTGGGACAACATATGAGCATTGCAATGGATAGTGGCAAGAATAAAATAATCTGTGTAAATGGTACTTAAACAAATGGGCCTTTATCCCTTTGGACTGCTCCAAGAAAATATCATAGATTGTGTGGTTTATAAACAACAGAAATTTATTTCTCACAGTTCTGGAGCCTGGAAGTCCAAGATCAGGGTGCCAGCACAATTGGGTTCTGGTGTGACACCTTGGGGTGACACAACATTCAGATGATAGCAAAAATGCTTGTACATGAGTGTTTATAAGAACACCATAATAGCAAAAACATCAAAACACCTTAAATGCCCATCAACTGAAAAACCGATGAATAGAATGTGGTAATCTGTATAATGGAATGTTTTCCAGCCGTAAAGTGAAACAAAGTTCTGATACATGTTCCAATGTGGATGAATC
>NW_027669361.1:0-50000 GCF_964194185.1 Rhinolophus hipposideros
CCTAGCACTTGCCCGGCGCCAACCGGTACACCTTGCCCTACCGATAGACAGAGCACTAACCCGTGTCCTACGAAATCACCCTGGACCCACCATTAGCCACACCCTAATCCAGCCCTACATCCGTTTGGAGTCCTAGGACTACCCGGAGCCCTCCCGTGACAGTTACCCCTAGCCCTCGGCCAACCCCTACCACTACCATTAGTCCTAGGCCTAACATGAGCCCTAACCCTAACACTGCCCGTGGGCCTCTGCCAACCACTAGCCCTTCACCTAACCCTACCCCGAGCACTACCCCTCGCCCTAGGCTTACGCCTAGCACTACCTCTGGTCCTACCCCTACCCCTGGCCCTACAGCTCCCCCTACTTATAGGCCCACCCCCATCCCTACCCCTAGCCACAACTCCAACATCTGGCCCAAAGCCTACTCCGAGATTTACCCCGACACCCACCCCTTGCCCTATGCCTACCCCAGGGCTACGCCTACCGCTCCCACTAGCCCTAGCTCGGGCCCTAGTCCAACGCCCAGTGCTCACTCTAGTCCGAAGCCTAGCACTTGCCCATCTCCGACCAGTACACCTTGCCTACCAATAGCCAGAACACTAACCCGTGTCCTACGAAATCACCTTGGACCCACCCTTACCACAACCTAATCCAGCCCTACACCCGTTCCGAGTCCTAGGACTACTCGGAGCCCTCCCGTGACACCTACCCCTAGCCCTCGGCCAACCCCTACCACTACCACTAGTCCTAGGCCTAACATGAGCCCTAACCCTAACACTGCCCGTGGGCCTCTGCCAACCACTAGCCCTTAACCTAACCCTACCCCGAGCACTACGCCTCGCCCTAGGCTTACGCCTAGCACTACCTCTGGTTCTACCCCTACCCCTGGTACTACAGCTCCCCCTACTTATAGGCCCACCCCCATCCCTACCCCTAGCCACAGCTCCCACTCCTGGCCCTAGGCCTACTCCGAGGTTTACCTCGACACCCACCCCTTGCTCTCTGCCTACCCCAGCGCTACGCCTACCGCTCTCACTAGCCCTAGCTCGGGCCCTAGACCAACGCCCATGGCTCCCTCTAGTCCGAGGCCTAGAACTTGCCCGTCGCTGACCAGTACACCTTGCCCTTGTTAGGGTTAGGGTTAGGGTTAGTTTTACGGTTAGGGTTAGGTTTAGGATTAGGGTTTAGGTTTAGGGTTAGGGTTAGGTTTGGTGTTAGGGTTAGGGTTAGGGTTAGGGTTAGGGTTGGTGTTAGGTTTAGGGTTAGGGTTAGGGTTAGGGTTAGGGTTAGGGTTAGGGTTGGTGTTAGGGTTAGGGTTAGGGTTAGGGTTAGGGTTAGGATTAGGGTTAGGGTTGGTGTTAGGGTTAGGGTTAGGGTTAGGGTTACGGTTAGGGTTGGTGTTAGGGTTAGGGTTAGGTTTAGGGTTAGGGTTGGTGTTAGGTATAGGGTTAGGGTTAGGGTTAGGGTTAGGGTTAGGGTTGGTGTTAGGGTAGGGTTAGGGTTAGGGTTAGGGTTAGGGTTAGGGTTAGGGTTAGGGTTAGGATTAGGGTTAGGGTTGGTGTTAGGGTTAGGGTTAGTGTTGGTGTTAGGCATAGGGTTATGGTTAGGGTTAGGGTTAGGGTTAGGGTTAGGGTTGGTGTTAGGGTTAGTGTTAGGGTTAGGGTTGGTGTTAGGGTTAGGGTTAGAATTAGGGTTAGGGTTAGGGTTAGGTTTAGGATTAGGGTTTAGGGTTAGGGTTAGGGTTAGGTTTGGTGTTAGGGTTAGGGTTAGGGTTAGGGTTAGGGTTGGTGTTAGGTTTAGGGTTAGGGTTAGGGTTAGGGTCAGGGTTAGGGTTGGTGTTAGGGTTAGGGTTAGGGTTAGGGTTAGGGTTAGGGTTAGGATTAGGGTTAGGGTTGGTGTTAGGGTTAGGGTTAGGGTTAGGGTTACGGTTAGGGTTGGTGTTACGGTTAGGGTTAGGGTTAGGGTTAGGGTTGGTGTTAGGTTTAGGCTTAGGGTTAGGGTTAGGGTTACGGTTAGGGTTGGTGTTAGGGTTAGGGTTAGGTTTATGGTTAGGATTAGGCTTAGGGTTGGTGTTAGGTTTAGGGTTAGGGTTAAGGTTGGTGTTAGGGTTAGGGTTAGGGTTAGGGTTGGTGTTAGGTATAGGGTTATGATTAGGGTTAAAGTTAGGGTTAGGGTTGGGGTTAGGGTTAGGGTTAGGGTTAGGGTTAGTGTTAGGGTTAGGGTTAGGGTTAGGGTTAGGATTAGGGTTTATGGTTAGGGTTAGGGTTAGGTTTGGTGTTATGGTTAGGGTTAGGGTTCGGGTTAGGGTTGGTGTTAGGTTTAGGGTTAGGGTTAAGGTTAGGGTTAGGGTTAGGGTTGGTGTTAGGGTTAGGGTTAGGGTTAGGGTTAGGGTTAGGGTTAGGATTAGGGTAGGGGTTGGTGTTAGGGTTAGGGTTAGGGTTAGGGTTAGTGTTAGGGTTGGTGTTAGGGTTAGGGTTAGGGTTAGGGTTAGACTTAGGGTTAGGGTTAGGGTTAGGGTTGGTGTTAGGGTTAGGGTTAGGGTTAGGGTTAGGGTTGGTGTTAGGGTTAAGGTTAGGGTTAGGGTTCGTGTTAGGCATAGGGTTAGGGTTAGGGTTAGGGTTAGGGTTAGGGTTGGTGTTAGGGTTAGGGTTAGGGTTAGGATTAGGGTTAGGGTTGGTGTTAGGGTTAGGGTTAGGTTTAGGGTTAGGATTAGGGTTAGGGTTGGTGTTAGGGTTAGGGTTAGGTTTAGGGTTAGGATTAGGGTTAGGGTTGGTGTTAGGGTTAGGTTTAGGGTTAGGGTTAGTGTTGGTGTTAGGCATAGGGTTAGGGTTAGGGTTAGGGTTAGGGTTAGGGTTGGTGTTAGGGTTAGGGTTAGGGTTAGGGTTAGGGTTAGGGTTAGGGTTGGTGTTAGGGTTAGGGTTAGGGTTAGAGTTAGGGTTGGTGTTAGGTATAGGGTTAGGGTTAGTGTTAGGGTTAGGGTTCGGGTTGGTGTTAGGGTTAGGGTTAGGGTTAGGGTTAGGGTTAGTGTTAGGGTTAGGGTTAGGGTTAGGGTTAGAGTTAGGTTACCCCGAGCACTACCCCTCGCCCTAGGCCTACGCCTAGCACTACCTCTGGTCCTACCCCTACCCCTGTCCCTACAGCTTCCCCTACCCATAGGCCCACCCCCATCCCTACCCCTAGCCACAGCTCCCACTCCTGGTCCTAGGCCTACTCTGAGGTTTACCCCTACACCCACCCCTTGCCCTTTGCCTACCCCAGCGCTACGCCTACCGCTCCCACTAGCCTTACCTCGGGCCCTAGACCAACGCCCAGTGCTCACTCTAGTCTGAAGCCTAGCACTTGCCTGTCGCCAACCGGTACACCTTGCCATACCGATAGCCAGAGCACTAACCCGTGTCCTACCAAATCACCCTGGACCCACCATTAGCCACACCCTAATCCAGCCCTACATCCTTTCGGAGTCCTAGGACTACCCGGAGCCATTTCGTGACACCTACCCCTATTCCTCGGCCAACCCCTATCCCTACCACTAGTCCTAGGCTTAACCTGAGCCCTAACCCTAACACTGCCCGTGGGCCTCTGCCAAACACTAGCCCTTCAACTAACCCTACCCCGAGCACTACCCCTAGCCCTAGGCCTACGCCTAGCACTACCTCTGGTCCTACCACTACCCCTGGCCCTACAGCTCCCCCTACCCATAGGCCCACCCCCAACCCTACCACTAGCCACAGCTCCCACTCCTGGCCCTCGGCCTACTCCGAGGTTTACTTCGACACCCACCCCTTGCCCTATGCCTACCCCTGCGCTACGCCTACCGCTCTCACTAGCCCTAGCTCGGGCCCTAGACCAACGCACATGGCTCCTTCTAGTCCGAGGCCTAGAACTTGCCCGTCGCTGACGACTACACCTTGCCCTTGTTAGGGTTAGGGTTAGGCTTAGGGTTAGGGTTAGGATTAGGGTTTAGGGTTAGGGTTAGGGTTAGGGTTGGGGTTAGGGTTAGGGTTAGGGTTAGTGTTAGGGTTAGGGTTAGGGTTAGGGTTAGGATTAGGGTTTAGGGTTAGGGTTAGGGTTAGGGTTGGTGTTAGGTTTAGGGTTAGGGTTAGGGTTTGGGTTGGTGTTAGGTTTAGGGTTAGGGTTAGGGTTAGGGTTACGGTTAGGGTTAGGGTTAGGGTTAGGGTTAGGGTTAGGGTTAGGGTTGGTGTTAGGTATAGGGTTAGGGTTAGGGTTAGGGTTAGGGTTAGGTTTAGGGTTGGTGTTAGGGTTAGGGTTAGGGTTAGGGTTAGTGTTAGGTTTAGAGTTAGGGTTAGGGTTAGGATTAGGGTTAGGGTTGGTGTTAGGGTTAGGGTTAGGTTTAGGGTTAGGGTTCGTGTTAGGCATAGGTTTAGGGTTAGGGTTAGGGTTAGGGTTAGGGTTGGTGTTAGGGCTAGGGTTAGGGTTAGGGTTAGGGTTAGGGTTGGTGTTAGGGTTAGGGTTAAGGTTAGGATTAGGGTTAGGGTTGGTGTTAGGGTTAGGGTTAGGGTCAGGGTTGGTGTTAGGGTTAGGGTTAGGGTTAGGGTTAGGGTTAGGGTTAGGATTAGGGTTAGGGTTGGTGTTAGGGTTAAGGTTAGGGTTCGGGTTAGGGTTGGTGTTAGGTTTAGGGTTAGGGTTAAGGTTAGGGTTAGAGTTAGGGTTGGTGTTAGGGTTAGGGTTAGGGTTAGGGTTAGGGTTAGGGTTACGGTTGGTGTTAGGTTTAGGGTTAAGGTTAGGGTTAGGGTTGGTGTTAGGGTTAGGGTTAGGGTTAGGGTTAGGGTTAGGATTAGGGTTAGGGTTGGTGTTAGGGTTAGGGTTAGGGTTAGGGTTAGGATTAGGCTTAGGGTTGGTGTTAGATTTAGGGTTAGGGTTAGGGTTGGTGTTAGGGTTAGGGTTAGGGTTAGGGTTAGGGTTACGGTTGGTGTTAGGTTTAGGGTTAAGGTTAGGGTTAGGGTTAGGGTTAGGGTTGGTGTTAGGGTTAGGGTTAGGGTTAGGGTTAGGGTTAGGATTAGGGTTAGGGTTGGTGTTAGGGTTAGGGTTAGGGTTAGGGTTAGGATTAGGCTTAGGGTTGGTGTTAGATTTAGGGTTAGGGTTAGGGTTGGTGTTAGGGTTAGGGTTAGGGTTAGGGTTAGGGTTGGTGTTAGGTATAGGGTTATGATTAGGGTTAGGGTTAGGGTTAGGGTTGGGGTTAGGGTTAGGGTTAGGGTTAGGGCTAGGGTTAGTGTTAGGGTTAGGGTTAGGGTTAGGGTTAGGATTAGGATTTAGGGTTAGGGTTAGGGTTAGGTTTGGTGTTATGGTTAGGGTTAGGGTTCGGGTTAGGGTTGGTGTTAGGTTTAGGGTTAGGGTTAAGGTTAGGGTTAGGGTTAGGGTTGGTGTTAGGGTTAGGGTTAGGGTTAGGGTTAGGGTTAAATTTAGGGTTAGGGTTGGTGTTAGGATTAGGGTTAGGGTTAGGGTTAGTGTTAGGGTTAGTGTTAGGGTTAGGGTTAGGGTTAGGGTTAGGGTTAGGGTTAGGGCTGGAGTTAGGGTTATGTTTAGGGTTAGTGTTAGGGTTGGGGTTAGGGTTAGGGTTAGGGTTAGGATTAGGGTTAGGGTTGGTGTTAGGGTTAGGGTTAGGGTTAGGGTTAGGGTTGGTGTTAGGGTTAGGGTTAGGGTTAGGGTTAGGGTTAGGGTTAGGGTTAGGGTTGGTGTTAGGGTTAGGGTTAGGGTTAGGGTTAGGGTTGGTGTTAGGGTTAGCGTTTGGGTTAGGGTTAGGGTTGGTGTCAGGTTTAGGGTTAGGGTTAGGTTTAGGGTTAGGGTTGGTGTTAGGGTTAGGGTTAGGGTTAGGGTTTGTGTTAGGCATAGGGTTAGGGTTAGGGTTAGGGTTAGGGATAGGGTTGGTGTTAGGGTTAGGGTTAGGGTTAGGGTTAAGGTTGGTGTTAGGGTTACGGTTAGGGTTAGGATTAGGGTTAGGGTTGGTGTTAGGGTTAGGGTTAGGGTTAGGGTTAGGATTAGGGTTAGGGTTGGTGTTAGGGTTAGGGTTAGGGTTAGGGTTAGTGTTGGTGTTAGGCATAGGGTTAGGGTTAGGGTTAGGGTTAGGGTTAGGGTTAGGGTTAGGGTTAGGGTTGGTGTTAGGGTTAGGGTTAGGGTTAGGGTTAGGGTTTGTGTTAGGGTTAGGGTTAGGGTTAGGGTTAGGGTTAGGGTTAGGGTTGGTGTTAGGGTTAGGGTTAGGGTTAGGGTTAGGGTTGGTGTTAGGTATAGGGTTAGGGTTAGGGTTAGGGTTAGGGTTCGGGTTGTTGTTAGGGTTAGGGTTAGGGTTAGGGTTAGTGTTAGGGTTAGGGTTAGGGTTAGGGTTAGGGTTAGGTTACCCCGAGCACTACCCCTCGCCCTAGGCCTACGCCTAGCACTACCTCTGGTCCTACCCCTACCCCTGTCCCTACAGCTTCCCCTACCCATAGGCCCACCCCCATCCCTACCCCTAGCCACAGCTCCCACTCCTGGTCCTAGGCCTACTCCGAGGTTTACCCCTACACCCACCCCTTGCCCTTTGCCTACCCCAGCGCTACGCCTACCGCTCCCACTAGCCCTACCTCAGGCCCTAGACCAACGCCCAGTGCTCACTCTAGTCCGAAGCCTAGCACTTGCCCGTCGCCAACCGGTACACCTTGCCCTACCGATAGCCAGAGCACTAACCGGTGTCCTACCAAATCACCCTGGACCCACCATTAGCCACACCCTAATCCAGCCCTACATTCGTTCGAAGTCCTAGGACTACCCGGTGCCATTTCGTGACACCTACCCCTATTCCTCGGCCAACCCCTACCCCTACCTCTAGTCCTAGGCTTAACATGAGCCCTAACCCTAACACTGCCCGTGGGCCTCTGCCAAACACTAGCCCTTCAACTAACCCTACCCCGAACACTACCCCTCGCCCTAGGCCTACGCTTAGCACTACCTCTGGTCCTACCACTACCCCTGGCCCTACAGCTCCCCCTACCCATAGGCCCACCCCCAACCCTACCACTAGCCACAGCTCCCACTCCTGGCCCTAGGCCTACTCCGAGGTTTACCTCGACACCCACCCCTTGCCCTATGCCTACCCCAGCGCTACGCCTACCGAATCACTAGCCCTAGTTCGGGCCCTAGACCAACGCACATGGCTCCTTCTAGTCCGAGGCCTAGAACTTGCCCGGCGCTGACCACTACACCTTGCCCTTGTTAGGGTTAGGGTTAGGGTTAGGCTTAGGGTTAGGGTTAGGATTAGGGTTTAGGGTTAGGGTTAGGGTTAGGGTTGGTGTTAGGGTTAGGGTTAGGGTTAGGGTTGGTGTTAGGGTTAGGGTTAGGGTTAGGGTTAGGGTTGGTGTTAGGTATAGGGTTAGGATTAGGGTTAGGGTTAGGGTTAGGGTGGGGGTTAGGGTTAGGGTTAGGGTTAGTGTTAGGGTTAGGGTTAGGGTTAGGGTTAGGATTAGGGTTTAGGGTTAGGGTTAGGGTTAAGGTTGGTGTTAGGGTTAGGGTTAGGGTTAGGGTTATGGTTGGTGTTAGGTTTAGGGTTAGGGTTAGGGTTAGGGTTACGTTTAGGGTTAGGGTTAGGGTTAGGGTTAGGGTTAGGGTTCGTGTTAGGTATAGGGTTAGGGTTAGGGTTAGGGTTAGGGTTAGGGTTAGGGTTGGTGTTAGGGTTAGGGTTAGGGTTAGGGTTAGTGTTAGGGTTAGAGTTAGGGTTAGGGTTAGGATTAGGGTTAGGGTTAGGGTTAGGATTAGGGTTAGGGTTGGTGTTAGGGTTAGGGTTAGGGTTCGTGTTAGGCATAGGGTTAGGGTAAGGGTTAGGGTTAGGGTTAGGGTTGGTGTTAGGGTTAGGGTTAGGGTTAGGGTTAGGGTTAGGATTAGGGTTAGGGTTGGTGTTAGGGTTAGAGTTAGGGTTAGGGTTAGGGTTAGGGTTGGTGTTAGGGATAGGGTTAGGGTTAGTGTTAGTGTTAGGGTTAGGGTTAGGGTTAGGGTTAGGATTAGGGTTAGGGTTGGTGTTAGGGTTAGGGTTAGGGTTAGGGTTAGTGTTGGTGTTAGGCATAGGGTTAGGGTTAGTGTTAGGGTTAGGGTTAGGGTTTGTGTTAGGGTTAGGGTTAGGGTTAGGGTTGGTGTTAGGGTTAGGGTTAGGGTTAGGATTAGGGTTAGGGTTAGGGTTAGGGTTAGGGTTAGGGTTAGGTTACCCCGAGCACTACCCCTCGCCCTAGGCCTACGCCTAGCACTACCTCTGGTCCTACCCCTACCCCTGTCCCTACAGCTCCCCCTACCCATAGGCCCACCCCCATCCCTACCCCTAGCCACAGCTCCCACCCCTGGTCCTAGGCCTACTCCGAGGTTTACCCCGACACCCACCCCTTGCCCTTTGCCTACCATAGCGCTACGCCTACCGCTCCCACTAGTCCTACCTCGGGCCCTAGACCAACTCCCAGTGCTCAATCTAGTACGAAGCCTAGCACTTGCCCGTCGCCAACCGGTACACTTTGCCCTACCGATAGCCAGAGCACTAACCCGTGTCCTACGAAATCACCCTGGACCCACCATTAGCCACACCCTAATCCAGCCCACATCCGTTCGGTGTCCTAGGACTACCCGGAGCCCTCCCGTGACAGTTACCCCTAGCCCTCGGCCATCCCCTACCACTACCACTAGTCATAGGCCTAACATGAGCCCTAAACCTAACACTGCCCGTGGGCCTCTGCCAACCACTAGCCCTTCACCTAACCCTACCCCGAGCACTACCCCTCGCCCAAGGCTTACGCCTAGCACTACCTCTGGTCCTACCCCAACCCCTGGCCCTACAGCTCCCACTACTTATAGGCCCACCCCCATCCCTACCCCTAGCAACAACTCCAACCTCTGGCCCAAAGCCTACTCCGAGGTTTACCCCGACACCCACCCCTTGCCCTATGCCTACCCCAGTGCTACGCTTACCGCTCCCACTAGCCCTAGCTCGGGCCCTAGTCCAACGCCCAGTGCTCACTCTAGTCCGAAGCCTAGCACTTGCCCGTCTCCGACCAGTACACCTTGCCTACCAATAGCCAGAACACTAACCCGTGTCCTACGAAATCACCCTGGACCCACCCTTACCACACCCTAATCCAGCCCTACACCCGTTCCGAGTCCTAGGACTACTCGGAGCCCTCACGTGACACCTACCCCTAGCCCTCGGCCAACCCCTACCACTACCACTAGTCCTAGGCCTAACATGAGCCCTAAACCTAACACTTCCCGTAGGCCTCTGCCAAACACTAGCTTTTCAACTAACCCTACCGCGAGCACTACCCATCGCCCTAGGCCTACGCCTAGCACTACCTCTTGTCCTAACACTACCCCTGGCCCTACAGCTCCCCCTACCCATAGGCCCAACCCCCACCCTACCACTAGCCACAGCTCCCACTCCTGGCCCTAGGCCTACTCCGAGGTTTACCTCGACACCCACCCCTTGCCCTATGCCTACCACAGCGCTACGCCTACCGCTCTCACTAGGCCTAGCTCGGGCCCTAGACCAACGCCCATGGCTCCTTCTAGTCCGAGGCCTAGAACTTGCCCGTCGCTGACCAGTACACCTTGCCCTTGTTAGGTTTAGGGTTAGGGTTAGGTTTAGGGTTAGGGTTAGGATTAGGGTTTAGGCTTAGGGTTAGGGTTAGGGTAGGTGTTAGGGTTAGGGTTAGGGTTAGGGTTAGGGTTAGGGTTGGTGTTAGGTTTAGGGTTAGGGTTAGGGTTAGGGTTACGGTTAGGGTTAGGGTTAGGTTTAGGGTTAGGGTTAGGGTTGGTGTTAGGTATAGGGTTAGGGTTAGGGTTAGGGTTAGGGTTAGGGTTAGGGTTGGTGTTAGGGTTAGGGTTAGGGTTAGGGTTAGTGTTAGGGATAGAGTTAGGGTTAGGGTTAGGATTAGGGTTAGGGTTGGTGTTAGGGTTAGGGTTAGGTTTAGGGTTAGGGTTCGTGTTAGGCATAGGTTTAGGGTTAGGGTTAGGGTTAGGGTTGGTGTTAGGGTTAGGGTTAGGGTTAGGGTTAGGGTTGGTGTTAGGGTTAGGGTTAGGGTTAGGATTAGGGTTAGGGTTGGTGTTAGCGTTAGGGTTAGGATTAGGGTTGGTGTTAGGGTTAGGGTTAGGGTTAGGGTTAGGGTTAGGATTAGGGTTAGGATTAGGGTTAGGGTTGGTGTTAGGGTTAGGGTTAGGGTTAGGGTTAGGGTTCGTGTTAGGCATAGGGTTAGGGTTAGGGTTAGGGTTAGGGTTAGGTTTGGTGTTAGGGTTAGGGTTAGGGTTAGGGTTGGTGTTAGGGTTAGGGTTAGGGTTAGGGTTAGGGTTAGGGTTAGGGTTGGTGTTAGGGTTAGGGTTAGGGTTAGGGTTAGGGTTGGTGTTAGGTATAGGGTTAGGGTTAGGGTTAGGGTTAGGGTTCGGGTTGGTGTTAGGGTTAGGGTTAGGGTTAGGGTTAGGGTTAGGGTTAGGGTTAGGGTTAGGGTTAGGTTACCCCGAGCACTACCCCTCGCCCTAGGCCTACGCCTAGCACTACCTCTGGTCCTACCCCTACCCCTGTCCCTACAGCTCCCCCTACCCATAGGCCCACCCCCATCCCTACCCCTAGCCACAGCTCCCACCCCTGGTCCTAGGCCTACTCCGAGGTTTACCCCGACACCCACCCCTTGCCCTTTGCCTACCATAGCGCTACGCCTACCGCTCCCACTAGTCCTACCTCGGTCCCTAGACCAACTCCCAGTGCTCAATCTAGTACGAAGCCTAGCACTTGCCCGTCGCCAACCGGTACACTTTGCCCTACCGATAGCCAGAGCACTAACCCGTGTCCTACGAAATCACCCTGGACCCACCATTAGCCACACCCTAATCCAGCCCACATCCGTTCGGTGTCCTAGGACTACCCGGAGCCCTCCCGTGACAGTTACCCCTAGCCCTCGGCCATCCCCTACCACTACCACTAGTCATAGGCCTAACATGAGCCCTAAACCTAACACTGCCCGTGGGCCTCTGCCAACCACTAGCCCTTCACCTAACCCTACCCCGAGCACTACCCCTCGCCCAAGGCTTACGCCTAGCACTACCTCTGGTCTTACCCCAACCCCTGGCCCTACAGCTCCCACTACTTATAGGCCCACCCCCATCCCTACCCCTAGCAACAACTCCAACCTCTGGCCCAAAGCCTACTCCGAGGTTTACCCCGACACCCACCCCTTGCCCTATGCCTACCCCAGTGCTACGCTTACCGCTCCCACTAGCCCTAGCTCGGGCCCTAGTCCAACGCCCAGTGCTCACTCTAGTCCGAAGCCTAGCACTTGCCCGTCTCCGACCAGTACACCTTGCCTACCAATAGCCAGAACACTAACCCGTGTCCTACGAAATCACCCTGGACCCACCCTTACCACACCCTAATCCAGCCCTACACCCGTTCCGAGTCCTAGGACTACTCGGAGCCCTCACGTGACACCTACCCCTAGCCCTCGGCCAACCCCTACCACTACCACTAGTCCTAGGCCTAACATGAGCCCTAAACCTAACACTTCCCGTAGGCCTCTGCCAAACACTAGCTTTTCAACTAACCCTACCGCGAGCACTACCCATCGCCCTAGGCCTACGCCTAGCACTACCTCTTGTCCTAAAACTACCCCTGGCCCTACAGCTCCCCCTACCCATAGGCCCACCCCCCACCCTACCACTAGCCACAGCTCCCACTCCTGGCCCTAGGCCTACTCCGAGGTTTACCTCGACACCCCCCCCTTGCCCTATGCCTACCACAGCGCTACGCCTACCGCTCTCACTAGGCCTAGCTCGGGCCCTAGACCAACGCCCATGGCTCCTTCTAGTCCGAGGCCTAGAACTTGCCCGTCGCTGACCAGTACACCTTGCCCTTGTTAGGTTTAGGGTTAGGGTTAGGGTTAGGGTTAGGGTTAGGATTAGGGTTTAGGCTTAGGGTTAGGGTTAGGGTAGGTGTTAGGGTTAGGGTTAGGGTTAGGGTTAGGGTTAGGGTTGGTGTTAGGTTTAGGGTTAGGGTTAAAGTTAGGGTTACGGTTAGGGTTAGGGTTAGGTTTAGGGTTAGGGTTAGGGTTGGTGTTAGGTATAGGGTTAGGGTTAGGGTTAGGGTTAGGGTTTGGGTTGGTGTTAGGGTTAGGGTTAGGGTTAGGGTTAGTGTTAGGGATAGAGTTAGGGTTAGGGTTAGGATTAGGGTTAGGGTTGGTGTTAGGGTTAGGGTTAGGTTTAGGGTTAGGGTTCGTGTTAGGCATAGGTTTAGGGTTAGGGTTAGGGTTAGGGTTGGTGTTAGGGTTAGGGTTAGGGTTAGGGTTAGGGTTGGTGTTAGGGTTAGGGTTAGGGTTAGGATTAGGGTTAGGGTTGGTGTTAGCGTTAGGGTTAGGGTTAGGGTTGGTGTTAGGGTTAGGGTTAGGGTTAGGGTTAGGGTTAGGGTTAGGGTTAGGATTAGGGTTAGGATTAGGGTTAGGGTTGGTGTTAGGGTTAGGGTTAGGGTTAGGGTTAGGGTTCGTGTTAGGCATAGGGTTAGGGTTAGGGTTAGGGTTAGGGTTAGGTTTGGTGTTAGGGTTAGGGTTAGGGTTGGTGTTAGGGTTAGGGTTAGGGTTAGGGTTAGGGTTAGGGTTAGGTTTGGTGTTAGGGTTAGGGTTAGGGTTAGGGTTGGTGTTAGGGTTAGGGTTAGGGTTAGGGTTAGGGTTAGGGTTAGGGTTGGTGTTAGGGTTAGAGTTAGGGTTAGGGTTAGGGTTAGGTTAGGGTTAGGATTAGGGTTAGGATTAGGGTTAGGGTTGGTGTTAGGGTTAGGGTTAGGGTTAGGCTTAGGGTTAGGGTTAGGATTAGGGTTTAGGGTTAGGGTTAGGGTTAGGGTTGGTGTTAGGGTTAGGGTTAGGGTTAGGGTTGGTGTTAGGGTTAGGGTTAGGGTTAGGGTTAGGGTTGGTGTTAGGTATAGGGTTAGGATTAGGGTTAGGGTTAGGGTTAGGGTGGGGGTTAGGGTTAGGGTTAGGGTTAGTGTTAGGGTTAGGGTTAGGGTTAGGGTTAGGATTAGGGTTTAGGGTTAGGGTTAGGGTTAAGGTTGGTGTTAGGGTTAGGGTTAGGGTTAGGGTTATGGTTGGTGTTAGGTTTAGGGTTAGGGTTAGGGTTAGGGTTACGTTTAGGGTTAGGGTTAGGGTTAGGGTTAGGGTTAGGGTTCGTGTTAGATATAGGGTTAGGGTTAGGGTTAGGGTTAGGGTTAGGGTTAGGGTTGGTGTTAGGGTTAGGGTTAGGGTTAGGGTTAGTGTTAGGGTTAGAGTTAGGGTTAGGGTTAGGATTAGGGTTAGGGTTAGGGTTAGGATTAGGGTTAGGGTTGGTGTTAGGGTTAGGGTTAGGGTTCGTGTTAGGCATAGGGTTAGGGTAAGGGTTAGGGTTAGGGTTAGGGTTGGTGTTAGGGTTAGGGTTAGGGTTAGGGTTAGGGTTAGGATTAGGGTTAGGGTTGGTGTTAGGGTTAGAGTTAGGGTTAGGGTTAGGGTTAGGGTTGGTGTTAGGGATAGGGTTAGGGTTAGTGTTAGTGTTAGGGTTAGGGTTAGGGTTAGGGTTAGGATTAGGGTTAGGGTTGGTGTTAGGGTTAGGGTTAGGGTTAGGGTTAGTGTTGGTGTTAGGCATAGGGTTAGGGTTAGTGTTAGGGTTAGGGTTAGGGTTTGTGTTAGGGTTAGGGTTAGGGTTAGGGTTGGTGTTAGGGTTAGGGTTAGGGTTAGGATTAGGGTTAGGGTTAGGGTTAGGGTTAGGGTTAGGGTTAGGTTACCCCGAGCACTACCCCTCGCCCTAGGCCTACGCCTAGCACTACCTCTGGTCCTACCCCTACCCCTGTCCCTACAGCTCCCCCTACCCATAGGCCCACCCCCATCCCTACCCCTAGCCACAGCTCCCACCCCTGGTCCTAGGCCTACTCCGAGGTTTACCCCGACACCCACCCCTTGCCCTTTGCCTACCATAGCGCTACGCCTACCGCTCCCACTAGTCCTACCTCGGGCCCTAGACCAACTCCCAGTGCTCAATCTAGTACGAAGCCTAGCACTTGCCCGTCGCCAACCGGTACACTTTGCCCTACCGATAGCCAGAGCACTAACCCGTGTCCTACGAAATCACCCTGGACCCACCATTAGCCACACCCTAATCCAGCCCACATCCGTTCGGTGTCCTAGGACTACCCGGAGCCCTCCCGTGACAGTTACCCCTAGCCCTCGGCCATCCCCTACCACTACCACTAGTCATAGGCCTAACATGAGCCCTAAACCTAACACTGCCCGTGGGCCTCTGCCAACCACTAGCCCTTCACCTAACCCTACCCCGAGCACTACCCCTCGCCCAAGGCTTACGCCTAGCACTACCTCTCGTCCTACCCCAACCCCTGGCCCTACAGCTCCCACTACTTATAGGCCCACCCCCATCCCTACCCCTAGCAACAACTCCAACCTCTGGCCCAAAGCCTACTCCGAGGTTTACCCCGACACCCACCCCTTGCCCTATGCCTACCCCAGTGCTACGCTTACCGCTCCCACTAGCCCTAGCTCGGGCCCTAGTCCAACGCCCAGTGCTCACTCTAGTCCGAAGCCTAGCACTTGCCCGTCTCCGACCAGTACACCTTGCCTACCAATAGCCAGAACACTAACCCGTGTCCTACGAAATCACCCTGGACCCACCCTTACCACACCCTAATCCAGCCCTACACCCGTTCCGAGTCCTAGGACTACTCGGAGCCCTCACGTGACACCTACCCCTAGCCCTCGGCCAACCCCTACCACTACCACTAGTCCTAGGCCTAACATGAGCCCTAAACCTAACACTTCCCGTAGGCCTCTGCCAAACACTAGCTTTTCAACTAACCCTACCGCGAGCACTACCCATCGCCCTAGGCCTACGCCTAGCACTACCTCTTGTCCTAACACTACCCCTGGCCCTACAGCTCCCCCTACCCATAGGCCCAACCCCCACCCTACCACTAGCCACAGCTCCCACTCCTGGCCCTAGGCCTACTCCGAGGTTTACCTCGACACCCACCCCTTGCCCTATGCCTACCACAGCGCTACGCCTACCGCTCTCACTAGGCCTAGCTCGGGCCCTAGACCAACGCCCATGGCTCCTTCTAGTCCGAGGCCTAGAACTTGCCCGTCGCTGACCAGTACACCTTGCCCTTGTTAGGTTTAGGGTTAGGGTTAGGTTTAGGGTTAGGGTTAGGATTAGGGTTTAGGCTTAGGGTTAGGGTTAGGGTAGGTGTTAGGGTTAGGGTTAGGGTTAGGGTTAGGGTTAGGGTTGGTGTTAGGTTTAGGGTTAGGGTTAGGGTTAGGGTTACGGTTAGGGTTAGGGTTAGGTTTAGGGTTAGGGTTAGGGTTGGTGTTAGGTATAGGGTTAGGGTTAGGGTTAGGGTTAGGGTTAGGGTTAGGGTTGGTGTTAGGGTTAGGGTTAGGGTTAGGGTTAGTGTTAGGGATAGAGTTAGGGTTAGGGTTAGGATTAGGGTTAGGGTTGGTGTTAGGGTTAGGGTTAGGTTTAGGGTTAGGGTTCGTGTTAGGCATAGGTTTAGGGTTAGGGTTAGGGTTAGGGTTGGTGTTAGGGTTAGGGTTAGGGTTAGGGTTAGGGTTGGTGTTAGGGTTAGGGTTAGGGTTAGGATTAGGGTTAGGGTTGGTGTTAGCGTTAGGGTTAGGATTAGGGTTGGTGTTAGGGTTAGGGTTAGGGTTAGGGTTAGGGTTAGGATTAGGGTTAGGATTAGGGTTAGGGTTGGTGTTAGGGTTAGGGTTAGGGTTAGGGTTAGGGTTCGTGTTAGGCATAGGGTTAGGGTTAGGGTTAGGGTTAGGGTTAGGTTTGGTGTTAGGGTTAGGGTTAGGGTTAGGGTTGGTGTTAGGGTTAGGGTTAGGGTTAGGGTTAGGGTTAGGGTTAGGGTTGGTGTTAGGGTTAGGGTTAGGGTTAGGGTTAGGGTTGGTGTTAGGTATAGGGTTAGGGTTAGGGTTAGGGTTAGGGTTCGGGTTGGTGTTAGGGTTAGGGTTAGGGTTAGGGTTAGGGTTAGGGTTAGGGTTAGGGTTAGGTTACCCCGAGCACTACCCCTCGCCCTAGGCCTACGCCTAGCACTACCTCTGGTCCTACCCCTACCCCTGTCCCTACAGCTCCCCCTACCCATAGGCCCACCCCCATCCCTACCCCTAGCCACAGCTCCCACCCCTGGTCCTAGGCCTACTCCGAGGTTTACCCCGACACCCACCCCTTGCCCTTTGCCTACCATAGCGCTACGCCTACCGCTCCCACTAGTCCTACCTCGGTCCCTAGACCAACTCCCAGTGCTCAATCTAGTACGAAGCCTAGCACTTGCCCGTCGCCAACCGGTACACTTTGCCCTACCGATAGCCAGAGCACTAACCCGTGTCCTACGAAATCACCCTGGACCCACCATTAGCCACACCCTAATCCAGCCCACATCCGTTCGGTGTCCTAGGACTACCCGGAGCCCTCCCGTGACAGTTACCCCTAGCCCTCGGCCATCCCCTACCACTACCACTAGTCATAGGCCTAACATGAGCCCTAAACCTAACACTGCCCGTGGGCCTCTGCCAACCACTAGCCCTTCACCTAACCCTACCCCGAGCACTACCCCTCGCCCAAGGCTTACGCCTAGCACTACCTCTGGTCTTACCCCAACCCCTGGCCCTACAGCTCCCACTACTTATAGGCCCACCCCCATCCCTACCCCTAGCAACAACTCCAACCTCTGGCCCAAAGCCTACTCCGAGGTTTACCCCGACACCCACCCCTTGCCCTATGCCTACCCCAGTGCTACGCTTACCGCTCCCACTAGCCCTAGCTCGGGCCCTAGTCCAACGCCCAGTGCTCACTCTAGTCCGAAGCCTAGCACTTGCCCGTCTCCGACCAGTACACCTTGCCTACCAATAGCCAGAACACTAACCCGTGTCCTACGAAATCACCCTGGACCCACCCTTACCACACCCTAATCCAGCCCTACACCCGTTCCGAGTCCTAGGACTACTCGGAGCCCTCACGTGACACCTACCCCTAGCCCTCGGCCAACCCCTACCACTACCACTAGTCCTAGGCCTAACATGAGCCCTAAACCTAACACTTCCCGTAGGCCTCTGCCAAACACTAGCTTTTCAACTAACCCTACCGCGAGCACTACCCATCGCCCTAGGCCTACGCCTAGCACTACCTCTTGTCCTAAAACTACCCCTGGCCCTACAGCTCCCCCTACCCATAGGCCCACCCCCCACCCTACCACTAGCCACAGCTCCCACTCCTGGCCCTAGGCCTACTCCGAGGTTTACCTCGACACCCCCCCCTTGCCCTATGCCTACCACAGCGCTACGCCTACCGCTCTCACTAGGCCTAGCTCGGGCCCTAGACCAACGCCCATGGCTCCTTCTAGTCCGAGGCCTAGAACTTGCCCGTCGCTGACCAGTACACCTTGCCCTTGTTAGGTTTAGGGTTAGGGTTAGGGTTAGGGTTAGGGTTAGGATTAGGGTTTAGGCTTAGGGTTAGGGTTAGGGTAGGTGTTAGGGTTAGGGTTAGGGTTAGGGTTAGGGTTAGGGTTGGTGTTAGGTTTAGGGTTAGGGTTAAAGTTAGGGTTACGGTTAGGGTTAGGGTTAGGTTTAGGGTTAGGGTTAGGGTTGGTGTTAGGTATAGGGTTAGGGTTAGGGTTAGGGTTAGGGTTTGGGTTGGTGTTAGGGTTAGGGTTAGGGTTAGGGTTAGTGTTAGGGATAGAGTTAGGGTTAGGGTTAGGATTAGGGTTAGGGTTGGTGTTAGGGTTAGGGTTAGGTTTAGGGTTAGGGTTCGTGTTAGGCATAGGTTTAGGGTTAGGGTTAGGGTTAGGGTTGGTGTTAGGGTTAGGGTTAGGGTTAGGGTTAGGGTTGGTGTTAGGGTTAGGGTTAGGGTTAGGATTAGGGTTAGGGTTGGTGTTAGCGTTAGGGTTAGGGTTAGGGTTGGTGTTAGGGTTAGGGTTAGGGTTAGGGTTAGGGTTAGGGTTAGGGTTAGGATTAGGGTTAGGATTAGGGTTAGGGTTGGTGTTAGGGTTAGGGTTAGGGTTAGGGTTAGGGTTCGTGTTAGGCATAGGGTTAGGGTTAGGGTTAGGGTTAGGGTTAGGTTTGGTGTTAGGGTTAGGGTTAGGGTTGGTGTTAGGGTTAGGGTTAGGGTTAGGGTTAGGGTTAGGGTTAGGTTTGGTGTTAGGGTTAGGGTTAGGGTTAGGGTTGGTGTTAGGGTTAGGGTTAGGGTTAGGGTTAGGGTTAGGGTTAGGGTTGGTGTTAGGGTTAGAGTTAGGGTTAGGGTTAGGGTTAGGTTAGGGTTAGGATTAGGGTTAGGATTAGGGTTAGGGTTGGTGTTAGGGTTAGGGTTAGGGTTAGGGTTAGGGTTCGTGTTAGGCATAGGGTTAGGGTTAGGGTTAGGTTTGGTGTTAGGGTTAGGGTTAGGGTTAGGGTTGGTGTTAGGGTTAGGGTTAGGGTTAGGGTTAGGGTTAGGGTTAGGGTTGGTGTTAGGGTTAGGGTTAGGGTTAGGGTTAGGGTTGGTGTTAGGTATAGGGTTAGGGTTAGGGTTAGGGTTAGGGTTCGGGTTGGTGTTAGGGTTAGGGTTAGGGTTAGGGTTAGGGTTAGGGTTAGGGTTAGGGTTAGGGTTAGGTTACCCCGAGCACTACCCCTCGCCCTAGGCCTACGCCTAGCACTACATCTGGTCCTACCCCTACCCCTGTCCCTACAGCTCCCCCTACCCATAGGCCCACCCCCATCCCTACCCCTAGCCACAGCTCCCACCCCTGGTCCTAGGCCTACTCCGAGGTTTACCCCGACACCCACCCCTTGCCCTTTGCCTACCATAGCGCTACGCCTACCGCTCCCACTAGTCCTACCTCGGGCCCTAGACCAACTCCCAGTGCTCAATCTAGTACGAAGCCTAGCACTTACCCGTCGCCAACCGGTACACTTTGCCCTACCGATAGCCAGAGCACTAACGCGTGTCCTACGTAATCACCCTGGACCCACCATTAGCCACACCCTAATCCAGCCCACATCCGTTCGGTGTCCTAGGACTACCCGGAGCCCTCCCGTGACAGTTACCCCTAGCCCTCGGCCATCCCCTACCACTACCACTAGTCATAGGCCTAACATGAGTCCTAAACCTAACACTGCCCGTGGGCCTCTGCCAACCCCTAGCCCTTCACCTAACCCTACCCCGAGCACTACCCCTCGCCCAAGGCTTACGCCTAGCACTACCTCTGGTCCTACCCCAACCCCTGGCCCTACAGCTCCCACTACTTATAGGCCCACCCCCATCCCTACCCCTAGCAACAACTCCAACCTCTGGCCCAAAGCCTACTCCGAGGTTTACCCCGACACCCACCCCTTGCCCTATGCCTACCCCAGTGCTACGCTTACCGCTCCCACTAGCCCTAGCTCGGGCCCTAGTCCAACGCCCAGTGCTCACTCTAGTCCGAAGCCTAGCACTTGCCCGTCTCCGACCAGTACACCTTGCCTATCAATAGCCAGAACACTAACCCGTGTCCTACGAAATCACCCTGGACCCACCCTTACCACACCCTATCCAGCCCTACACCCGTTCCGACTCCTAGGACTACTCGGAGCCCTCACGTGACACCTACCCCTAGCCCTCGGCCAACCCCTACCACTACCACTAGTCCTAGGCCTAACATGAGCCCTAAACCTAACACTTCCCGTAGGCCTCTGCCAAACACTAGCTTTTCAACTAACCCTACCGCGAGCACTACCCATCGCCCTAGGCCTACGCCTAGCACTACCTCTTGTCCTAACACTACCCCTGGCACTACAGCTCCCCCTACCCATAGGCCCACCCCCCACCCTACCACTAGCCACAGCTCTCACTCCTGGCCCTAGGCCTACTCCGAGGTTTACCTCGACACCCACCCCTTGCCCTATGCGTACCACAGCGCTACGCCTACCGCTCTCACTAGGCCTAGCTCGGGCCCTAGACCAACGCCCATGGCTCCTTCTAGTCCGAGGCCTAGAACTTGCCCGTCGCTGACCAGTACACCTTGCCCTTGTTAGGTTTAGGGTTAGGGTTAGGGTTAGGGTTAGGGTTAGGATTAGGGTTTAGGCTTAGGGTTAGAGTTAGGGTAGGTGTTAGGGTTAGGGTTAGGGTTAGGGTTAGGGTTAGGGTTGGTGTTAGGTTTAGGGTTAGGGTTAGGGTTAGGGTTACGGTTAGGGTTAGGGTTAGGTTTAGGGTTAGGGTTAGGGTTGGTGTTAGGTATAGGGTTAGGGTTAGGGTTAGGGTTAGGGTTAGGGTTAGGGTTGGTGTTAGGGTTAGGGTTAGGGTTAGGGTTAGTGTTAGGGATAGAGTTAGGGTTAGGGTTAGGATTAGGGTTAGGGTTGGTGTTAGGGTTAGGGTTAGGTTTAGGGTTAGGGTTCGTGTTAGGCATAGGTTTAGGGTTAGGGTTAGGGTTAGGGTTGGTGTTAGGGTTAGGGTTAGGGTTAGGGTTAGGGTTGGTGTTAGGGTTAGGGTTAGGGTTAGGATTAGGGTTAGGGTTGGTGTTAGCGTTAGGGTTAGGGTTAGGGTTGGTGTTAGGGTTAGGGTTAGGGTTAGGGTTAGGGTTAGGGTTAGGGTTAGGATTAGGGTTAGGATTAGGGTTAGGGTTGGTGTTAGGGTTAGGGTTAGGGTTAGGGTTAGGGTTCGTGTTAGGCATAGGGTTAGGGTTAGGGTTAGGGTTAGGGTTAGGTTTGGTGTTAGGGTTAGGGTTAGGGTTAGGGTTGGTGTTAGGGTTAGGGTTAGGGTTAGGGTTAGGGTTAGGGTTAGGTTTGGTGTTAGGGTTAGGGTTAGGGTTAGGGTTGGTGTTAGGGTTAGGGTTAGGGTTAGGGTTAGGGTTAGGGTTAGGGTTGGTGTTAGGGTTAGGGTTAGGGTTAGGGTTAGGGTTAGGGTTAGGGTTAGGATTAGGGTTAGGATTAGGGTTAGGGTTGGTGTTAGGGTTAGGGTTAGGGTTAGGGTTAGGGTTCGTGTTAGGCATAGGTTTAGGGTTAGGGTTAGGGTTAGGGTTAGGTTTGGTGTTAGGGTTAGGGTTAGGGTTAGGGTTGGTGTTAGGGTTAGGGTTAGGGTTAGGGTTAGGGTTAGGGTTAGGGTTGGTGTTAGGGTTAGGGTTAGGGTTAGGGTTAGGGTTGGTGTTAGGTATAGGGTTAGGGTTAGGGTTAGGGTTAGGGTTCGGGTTGGTGTTAGGGTTAGGGTTACGGTTAGGGTTAGGGTTAGGTTACCCCGAGCACTACCCCTCGCCCTAGGCCTACGCCTAGCACTACCTCTGGTCCTACCCCTACCCCTGTCCCTACAGCTCCCCCTACCCATAGGCCCACCCCCATCCCTACCCCTAGCCACAGCTCCCACCCCTGGTCCTAGGCCTACTCCGAGGTTTACCCCGACACCCACCCCTTGCCCTTTGCCTACCATAGCGCTACGCCTACCGCTCCCACTAGTCCTACCTCGGGCCCTAGACCAACTCCCAGTGCTCAATCTAGTACGAAGCCTAGCACTTGCCCGTCGCCAACCGGTACACTTTGCCCTACCGATAGCCAGAGCACTAACGCGTGTCCTACGAAATCACCCTGGACCCACCATTAGCCACACCCTAATCCAGCCCACATCCGTTCGGTGTCCTAGGACTACCCGGAGCCCTCCCGTGACAGTTACCCCTAGCCCTCGGCCATCCCCTACCACTACCACTAGTCATAGGCCTAACATGAGCCCTAAACCTAACACTGCCCGTGGGCCTCTGCCAACCCCTAGCCCTTCACCTAACCCTACCCCGAGCACTACCCCTCGCCCAAGGCTTACGCCTAGCACTACCTCTGGTCCTACCCCAACCCCTGGCCCTACAGCTCCCACTACTTATAGGCCCACCCCCATCCCTACCCCTAGCAACAACTCCAACCTCTGGCCCAAAGCCTACTCCGAGGTTTACCCCGACACCCACCCCTTGCCCTATGCCTAACCCAGTGCTACGCTTACCGCTCCCACTAGCCCTAGCTCGGGCCCTAGTCCAACGCCCAGTGCTCACTCTAGTCCGAAGCCTAGCACTTGCCCGTCTCCGACCAGTACACCTTGCCTACCAATAGCCAGAACACTAACCCGTGTCCTACGAAATCACCCTGGACCCACCCTTACCACACCCTATCCAGCCCTACACCCGTTCCGAGTCCTAGGACTACTCGGAGCCCTCACGTGACACCTACCCCTAGCCCTCGGCCAACCCCTACCACTACCACTAGTCCTAGGCCTAACATGAGCCCTAAACCTAACACTTCCCGTAGGCCTCTGCCAAACACTAGCTTTTCAACTAACCCTACCGCGAGCACTACCCATCGCCCTAGGCCTACGCCTAGCACTACCTCTTGTCCTAACACTACCCCTGGCCCTACAGCTCCCCCTACCCATAGGCCCACCCCCCACCCTACCACTAGCCACAGCTCTCACTCCTGGCCCTAGGCCTACTCCGAGGTTTACCTCGACACCCACCCCTTGCCCTATGCCTACCACAGCGCTACGCCTACCGCTCTCACTAGGCCTAGCTCGGGCCCTAGACCAACGCCCATGGCTCCTTCTAGTCCGAGGCCTAGAACTTGCCCGTCGCTGACCAGTACACCTTGCCCTTGTTAGGTTTTGGGTTAGGGTTAGGGTTAGGGTTAGGGTTAGGATTAGGGTTTAGGCTTAGGGTTAGGGTTAGGGTAGGTGTTAGGGTTAGGGTTAGGGTTAGGGTTAGGGTTAGGGTTGGTGTTAGGTTTAGGGTTAGGGTTAGGGTTAGGGTTACGGTTAGGGTTAGGGTTAGGTTTAGGGTTATGGTTAGGGTTGGTGTTAGGTATAGGGTTAGGGTTAGGGTTAGGGTTAGGGTTAGGGTTAGGGTTGGTGTTAGGGTTAAGGTTAGGGTTAGGGTTAGTGTTAGGGATAGAGTTAGGGTTAGGGTTAGGATTAGGGTTAGGGTTGGTGTTAGGGTTAGGGTTAGGTTTAGGGTTAGGGTTCGTGTTAGGCATAGGTTTAGGGTTAGGGTTAGGGTTAGGGTTGGTGTTAGGGTTAGGGTTAGGGTTAGGGTTAGGGTTAGGGTTGGTGTTAGGGTTAGGGTTAGGGTTAGGATTAGGGTTAGGGTTGGTGTTAGCGTTAGGGTTAGGGTTAGGGTTGGTGTTAGGGTTAGGGTTAGGGTTAGGGTTAGGGTTAGGGTTAGGGTTAGGATTAGGGTTAGGATTAGGGTTAGGGTTGGTGTTAGGGTTAGGGTTAGGGTTAGGGTTAGGGTTCGTGTTAGGCATAGGGTTAGGGTTATGGTTAGGGTTAGGGTTAGGTTTGGTGTTAGGGTTAGGGTTAGGGTTAGGGTTGGTGTTAGGGTTAGGGTTAGGGTTAGGGTTAGGGTTAGGGTTAGGGTTGGTGTTAGGGTTAGGGTTAGGGTTAGGGTTAGGGTTGGTGTTAGGTATAGGGTTAGGGTTAGGGTTAGGGTTAGGGTTCGGGTTGGTGTTAGGGTTAGGGTTAGGGTTAGGGTTAGTGTTAGGGTTAGGGTTAGGGTTAGGGTTAGGGTTAGGTTACCCCGAGCACTACCCCTCGCCCTAGGCCTACGCCTAGCACTACCTCTGGTCCTTCCCCTACCCCTGTCCCTACAGCTTCCCCTACCCATAGGCCCACCCCCATCCCTACCCCTAGCCACAGCTCCCACTCCTGGTCCTAGGCCTACTCCGAGGTTTACCCCTACACCCACCCCTTGCCCTTTGCCTACCCCAGCGCTACGCCTACCGCTCCCACTAGCCCTACCTCAGGCCCTAGACCAACGCCCAGTGCTCAGTCTAGTCCGAAGCCTAGCACTTGCCCGTCGCCAACCGGTACACCTTGCCCTACCGATAGCCAGAGCACTAACCGGTGTCCTACCAAATCACCCTGGACCCACCATTAGCCACACCCTAATCCAGCCCTACATCCGTTCGAAGTCCTAGGACTACCCGGTGCCATTTCGTGACACCTACCCCTATTCCTCGGCCAACCCCTACCCCTACCACTAGTCCTAGGCTTAACATGGGCCCTAACCCTAACACTGCCCGTGGGCCTCTGCCAAACACTAGCCCTTCAACTAACCCTACCCCGAACACTACCCCTCGCCCTAGGCCTACGCTTAGCACTACCTCTGGTCCTACCACTACCCCTGGCCCTACAGCTCCCCCTACCCATAGGCCCACCCCCAACCCTACCACTAGCCACAGCTCCCACTCCTGGCCCTAGGCCTACTCCGAGGTTTACCTCGACACCCACCCCTTGCCCTATGCCTACCCCAGCGCTACGCCTACCGAATCACTAGCCCTAGTTCGGGCCCTAGACCAACGCACATGGCTCCTTCTAGTCCGAGGCCTAGAACTTGCCCGTCGCTGACCACTACACCGTGCCCTTGTTAGGGTTAGGGTTAGGGTTAGGCTTAGGGTTAGGGTTAGGATTAGGGTTTAGGGTTAGGGTTAGGGTTAGGGTTGGTGTTAGGGTTAGGGTTAGGGTTAGGGTTAGGGTTGGTGTTAGGTTTAGGGTTAGGGTTAGGGTTGGTGTTAGGGTTAGGGTTAGGGTTAGGGTTAGGGTTGGTGTTAGGTATAGGGTTAGGATTAGGGTTAGGGTTAGGGTTAGGGTGGGGGTTAGGGTTAGGGTTAGGGTTAGTGTTAGGGTTAGGGTTAGGGTTAGGGTTAGGATTAGGGTTTAGGGTTAGGGTTAGGGTTAAGGTTGGTGTTAGGGTTAGGGTTAGGGTTAGGGTTATGGTTGGTGTTAGGTTTAGGGTTAGGGTTAGGGTTAGGGTTACGTTTAGGGTTAGGGTTAGGGTTAGGGTTAGGGTTAGGGTTCGTGTTAGGTATAGGGTTAGGGTTAGGGTTAGGGTTAGGGTTAGGGTTAGGGTTAGGGTTGGTGTTAGGGTTAGGGTTAGGGTTAGGGTTAGTGTTAGGGTTAGAGTTAGGGTTAGGGTTAGGATTAGGTTTAGGGTTGGTGTTAGGGTTAGGGTTAGGTTTAGGGTTAGGGTTCGTGTTAGGCATAGGGTTAGGGTAAGGGTTAGGGTTAGGGTTAGGGTTGGTGTTAGGGTTAGGGTTAGGGTTAGGGTTAGGTTTAGGATTAGGGTTAGGGTTGGTGTTAGGGTTAGGGTTAGGGTTAGGGTTAGGGTTGGTGTTAGGGATAGGGTTAGGGTTAGTGTTAGTGTTAGGGTTAGGGTTAGGGTTAGGGTTAGGATTAGGGTTAGGGTTGGTGTTAGGGTTAGGGTTAGGGTTAGGGTTAGTGTTGGTGTTAGGCATAGGGTTAGGGTTAGTGTTAGGGTTAGGGTTAGGGTTTGTGTTAGGGTTAGGGTTAGGGTTAGGGTTGGTGTTAGGGTTAGGGTTAGGGTTAGGATTAGGTTTAGGGTTAGGGTTAGGGTTAGGGTTAGGGTTAGGGTTAGGTTACCCCGAGCACTACCCCTCGCTCTAGGCCTACGCCTAGCACTACCTTTGGTCCTACCCCTAGCCCTGTCCCTACAGCTCCCCCTACCCATAGGCCCACCCCCATCCCTACCCCTAGCCACAGCTCCCACTCCTGGTCCTAGGCCTACTCCGAGGTTTACCCCGACACCCACCCCTTGCCCTTTGCCTACCATAGCGCTACGCCTACCGCTCCCACTAGCCCTACCTCGGGCCCTAGACCAAATCCCAGTGCTCAATCTAGTTCGAAGCCTAGCACTTGCCCGTCTCCGACCAGTACACCTTGCCTACCAATAGCCAGAACACTAACCCGTGTCCTACGAAATCACCCTGGACCCACCTTTACCACACCCTAATCCAGCCCTACACCCGTTCCGAGTCCTAGGACTACTCGGAGCCCTCACGTGACACCTACCCCTAGCCCTCGGCCAACCCCTACCACTACCACTAGTCCTAGGCCTAACATGAGCCCTAACCCTAACACTGCCCGTGGGCCTCTGCCAACCACTAGCCCTTCACCTAACCCTACCCCGAGCACTACCCCTCGCCCTAGGCTTACGCCTAGCACTACCTCTGGTCCTACCCCTACCCCTGGTTCTACAGCTCCCCCTACTTATAGGCCCACCCCCATCCCTACCCCTAGCCACAGCTCCCACTACTGGCCCTAGGCCTACTCCGAGGTTTACCTCGACACCCACCCATTGCTCTATGCCTACCCCAGCGCTACGCCTACCGCTCTCACTAGCCCTAGCTCGGGCCCTAGACCAACGCCCATGGCTCCCTCTAGTCCGAGGCCTAGAACTTGCCCGTCGCTGACCAGTACACCTTGCCCTTGTTAGGGTTAGGGTTAGGGTTAGGGTTAGGTTTAGGATTAGGGTTTAGGGTTAGGGTTAGGGTTAGGTTTGGTGTTAGGGTTAGGGTTAGGGTTAGGGTTAGGGTTGGTGTTAGGTTTAGGGTTAGGGTTAGGGTTAGGGTTAGGGTTAGGGTTGGTGTTAGGGTTAGGGTTAGGGTTCGGTTTAGGGTTAGGGTTAGGATTAGGGTTAGGGTTGGTGTTAGGGTTAGGGTTAGGGTTAGGGTTAGGTTACCCCGAGCACTACCCCTCGCCCTAGGCCTACTCCTAGCACTACCTCTGGTCCTACCGCTACCCCTGTCCCTACAGCTCCCCCTACCCCTAGGCCCACCCCCATCCCTACCCCTAGCCAGAGCTCCCACTCCTGGTCCTAGGCCTACTCCGAGGTTTACCCCGACACCCACCCCTTGCCCTTTGCCTACCCCAGCGCTACGCCTACCGCTCCCACTAGCCCTACCTCGGGCTCTAGACCAACGCCCAGTGCTCACTCTAGTCCGAAGCCTAGCACTTGCCCGTCGCCAACCGGTACACCTTGCCCTACCGATAGCCAGAATACTAACCCGTGTCCTACGAAATCACCCTGGACCTACCATTAGCCACACCCTAATCCAGCCTTACATTCGTTCGGAGTCCTAGGACTACCCGGAGCCATTTCGTGACACCTACCCCTAGTCCTCGGCCAACCCCTATCACTACCACTAGTCCTAGGCTTAACAGGAGCCCTAACCCTAACACTGCCCGTGGGCCTCTGCCAAACACTAGCCCTTCAACTAACCCTACCCCGAGCACTACCCCTCACCCTAGGCCTACGCCTAGCACTACCTCTGGTCCTACCACTACCCCTGGCCCTACAGCTCCCCCTACCCATAGGCCCACCCCCAACCCTACCCCTAGCCACAGCTCCCACTCCTGGCCCTAGGCCTACTCCGAGGTTTACCTCGACACCCACCCCTTGCCCTATGCCTACCCCAGCGCTACGCCTACCGCTCTCACTAGCCCTAGCTCGGGCCCTAGACCAACGCACATGGCTCCTTGTAGTCCGAGGCCTAGAACTTGCCCGTCGCTGACCACTACATCTTGCCCTTGTTAGGGTTAGGGTTAGGGTTAGGGTTAGGGTTAGGGTTAGGATTAGGGTTTAGGGTTAGGGTTAGGGTTATGGTAGGTGTTAGGGTTAGGGTTAGGGTTAGGGTTAGGGTTGGTGTTAGGTTTAGGGTTAGGGTTAGGGTTAGTGTTACGGTTAGGGTTGGTGTTAGGGTTAGGGTTAGGGTTAGGATTAGGCTTAGGGTTGTTGTTAGGTTTAGGGTTAGGGTTAGGGTTGGTGTTAGGGTTAGGGTTAGGGTTAGGGTTAGGGTTGGTGTTAGGTTTAGGGTTAGGGTTAGGGTTAGGGTTACGGTTAGGGTTAGGGTTAGGGTTAGGGTTAGGGTTAGGGTTAGGGTTGGTGTTAGGTATAGGGTTAGGGTTAGGGTTAGGGTTAGGGTTAGGGTTAGGGTTGGTGTTAGGGTTAGGGTTAGGGTTAGGGTTAGTGTCAGGGTTAGGGTTAGGGTTAGGGTTAGGATTAGAATTAGGGTTGGTGTTAGGGTTAGGGTTAGGTTTAGGGTTAGGGTTCGTGTTAGGCATAGGTTTAGGGTTAGGGTTAGGGTTAGGGTTGGTGTTAGGGTTAGGGTTAGGGTTAGGGTTAGGGTTGGTGTTAGGGTTAGGGTTAGGGTTAGGATTAGGGTTAGGGTTGATGTTAGGGTTAGGGTTAGGGTTAGGGTTGGTGTTAGGGTTAGGGTTAGGGTTAGGGTTAGGGTTAGGGTTAGGATTAGGGTTAGGGTTGGTGTTAGGGTTAGGGTTAGGGTTAGGGTTAGGGTTCGTGTTAGGCATAGGGTTAGGGTTAGGGTTAGGGTTAGGGTTAGGGTTGGTGTTAGGGTTAGGGTTAGGGTTAGGGTTGGTGTTAGGGTTAGGGTTAGGGTTAGGATTAGGGTTAGGGTTGGTGTTAGGGTTAGGGTTAGGGTTCGGGTTAGGGTTGGTGTTAGGTTTAGGGTTAGGGTTAAGTTTAGGGTTAGGGTTAGGGTTGGTGTTAGGGTTAGGGTTAGGGTTAGGGTTAGGGTTAGGGTTAGGATTAGGGTTAGGGTTGGTGTTAGGGTTAGGGTTAGGGTTAGGGTTAGTGTTAGGGTTGGTGTTAGGGTTAGGGTTAGGGTTAGGGTTAGGGTTGGTGTTAGGTATAGGGTTAGGGTTAGGGTTAGGGTTAGGGTTGGTGTTAGGGTTAGGGTTAGGGTTAGGGTTAGTGTTAGGGTTAGGGTTAGGGTTAGGGTTAGGATTAGGGTTAGGGTTGGTGTTAGGGTTCGGGTAAGGGTTAGGGTTAGTGTTGGTGTTAGGCATAGGGTTAGGGTTAGGGTTAGGTTTAGGGTTAGGGTTGGTGTTAGGGTTAGGGTTAGGGTTAGGGTTAGGGTTGGTGTTAGGGTTAGGGTTAGGGTTAGGATTAGGGTTAGGGTTGGTGTTAGGGTTAGGGTTAGGGTTAGGGTTAGGGTTGGTGTTAGGGTTAGGGTTAGGGTTAGAGTTACGTTTAGGGTTAGGGTTAGGGTTGGTGTTAGGGTTAGGGTTAGGGTTAGGGTTAGGGTTGGTGTTAGGGTTAGTGTTTGGGTTATGGTTAGGGTTGGTGTTAGGTTTAGGGTTAGGGTTAGGGTTAGGGTTAGTGTTGGTGTTAGGGTTAGGGTTAGGGTTAGGGTTCGTGTTAGGCATAGGGTTAGGGTTAGGGTTAGGGTTAGGGTTGGTGTTAGGGTTAGGGTTAGGGTTAGGATTAGGGTTAGGGTTGGTGTTAGGGTTAGGGTTAGGGTTAGGGTTAGGGTTGGTGTTAGGTATAGGGTTAGGGTTAGCATTAGTGTTAGGGTTAGGGTTGGTGTTAGGGTTAGGGTTTGGGTTAGGGTTAGTAATAGGGTTAGGGTCAGGTTACCCCGATCACTACCCCTCGCCCTAGGCCTACGCCTAGCACTACCTCTGGTCCCACCCCTACCCCTGTCCCTACAGCTCCCCCTACCCATAAGCCCACCCCCATCCTACCCCTAGCCACAGCTCCCACTCCTGGCCCTAGGCCTACTCCGAGGTTTACCTCGACACCCACCCCTTGCCCTATGCCTACCCCAGCGCTACGCCTACCGCTCTCACTAGCCCTAGCTCGGGCCCTAGACCAACGCACATGGCTCCTTCTAGTCCGAGGCCTAGAACTTGCCCGTCGCTGACCACTACACCTTGCCCTTGTTAGGGTTAGGGTTAGGGTTAGGGTTAGGGTTAGGGTTAGGATTACGGTTTAGGGTTAGGGTTAAGGTTAGGGTAGGTGTTAGGGTTAGGGTTAGGGTTAGGGTTGGTGTTAGGTTTAGGGTTAGGGTTAGGGTTAGGGTTACGGTTAGGGTTGTTGTTAGGGTTAG
The DNA here is from genome assembly GCF_964194185.1 of Rhinolophus hipposideros. Classification (NCBI taxonomy): domain Eukaryota; kingdom Metazoa; phylum Chordata; class Mammalia; order Chiroptera; family Rhinolophidae; genus Rhinolophus; species Rhinolophus hipposideros. The sequence goes on from NW_027669361.1 coordinate 29,646, forward strand.
GGTTAGGGTTAGGGTTAGGGTTGGGGTTAGGGTTAGGGTTAGGGTTAGGGTTAGGGTTAGGGTTAGGGTTAGGTTACCCCGAGCACTACCCCTCGCCCTAGGCCTACTCCTAGCACTACCTCTGGTCCTACCGCTACCCCTGTCCCTACAGCTCCCCCTACCCCTAGGCCCACCCCCATCCCTACCCCTAGCCAGAGCTCCCACTCCTGGTCCTAGGCCTACTCCGAGGTTTACCCCGACACCCACCCCTTGCCCTTTGCCTACCCCAGCGCTACGCCTACCGCTCCCACTAGCCCTACCTCGGGCTCTAGACCAACGCCCAGTGCTCACTCTAGTCCGAAGCCTAGCACTTGCCCGTCGCCAACCGGTACACCTTGCCCTACCGATAGCCAGAATACTAACCCGTGTCCTACGAAATCACCCTGGACCTACCATTAGCCACACCCTAATCCAGCCTTACATCCGTTCGGAGTCCTAGGACTACCCGGAGCCATTTCGTGACACCTACCCCTAGTCCTCGGCCAACCCCTATCACTACCACTAGTCCTAGGCTTAACAGGAGCCCTAACCCTAACACTGCCCGTGGGCCTCTGCCAAACACTAGCCCTTCAACTAACCCTACCCCGAGCACTACCCCTCACCCTAGGCCTACGCCTAGCACTACCTCTGGTCCTACCACTACCCCTGGCCCTACAGCTCCCCCTACCCATAGGCCCACCCCCAACCCTACCCCTAGCCACAGCTCCCACTCCTGGCCCTAGGCCTACTCCGAGGTTTACCTCGACACCCACCCCTTGCCCTATGCCTACCCCAGCGCTACGCCTACCGCTCTCACTAGCCCTAGCTCGGGCCCTAGACCAACGCACATGGCTCCTTGTAGTCCGAGGCCTAGAACTTGCCCGTCGCTGACCACTACATCTTGCCCTTGTTAGGGTTAGGGTTAGGGTTAGGGTTAGGGTTAGGGTTAGGGTTAGGATTAGGGTTTAGGGTTAGGGTTAGGGTTATGGTAGGTGTTAGGGTTAGGGTTAGGGTTAGGGTTAGGGTTGGTGTTAGGTTTAGGGTTAGGGTTAGGGTTAGTGTTACGGTTAGGGTTGGTGTTAGGGTTAGGGTTAGGGTTAGGATTAGGCTTAGGGTTGTTGTTAGGTTTAGGGTTAGGGTTAGGGTTGGTGTTAGGGTTAGGGTTAGGGTTAGGGTTAGGGTTGGTGTTAGGTTTAGGGTTAGGGTTAGGGTTAGGGTTACGGTTAGGGTTAGGGTTAGGGTTAGGGTTAGGGTTAGGGTTAGGGTTGGTGTTAGGTATAGGGTTAGGGTTAGGGTTAGCGTTAGGGTTAGGGTTAGGGTTGGTGTTAGGGTTAGGGTTAGGGTTAGGGTTAGTGTCAGGGTTAGGGTTAGGGTTAGGGTTAGGATTAGAATTAGGGTTGGTGTTAGGGTTAGGGTTAGGTTTAGGGTTAGGGTTCGTGTTAGGCATAGGTTTAGGGTTAGGGTTAGGGTTAGGGTTGGTGTTAGGGTTAGGGTTAGGGTTAGGGTTAGGGTTGGTGTTAGGGTTAGGGTTAGGGTTAGGATTAGGGTTAGGGTTGATGTTAGGGTTAGGGTTAGGGTTAGGGTTGGTGTTAGGGTTAGGGTTAGGGTTAGGGTTAGGGTTAGGGTTAGGATTAGGGTTAGGGTTGGTGTTAGGGTTAGGGTTAGGGTTAGGGTTAGGGTTCGTGTTAGGCATAGGGTTAGGGTTAGGGTTAGGGTTAGGGTTAGGGTTGGTGTTAGGGTTAGGGTTAGGGTTAGGGTTGGTGTTAGGGTTAGGGTTAGGGTTAGGATTAGGGTTAGGGTTGGTGTTAGGGTTAGGGTTAGGGTTCGGGTTAGGGTTGGTGTTAGGTTTAGGGTTAGGGTTAAGTTTAGGGTTAGGGTTAGGGTTGGTGTTAGGGTTAGGGTTAGGGTTAGGGTTAGGGTTAGGGTTAGGATTAGGGTTAGGGTTGGTGTTAGGGTTAGGGTTAGGGTTAGGGTTAGTGTTAGGGTTGGTGTTAGGGTTAGGGTTAGGGTTAGGGTTATGGTTGGTGTTAGGTATAGGGTTAGGGTTAGGGTTAGGGTTAGGGTTGGTGTTAGGGTTAGGGTTAGGGTTAGGGTTAGTGTTAGGGTTAGGGTTAGGGTTAGGGTTAGGATTAGGGTTAGGGTTGGTGTTAGGGTTCGGGTAAGGGTTAGGGTTAGTGTTGGTGTTAGGCATAGGGTTAGGGTTAGGGTTAGGTTTAGGGTTAGGGTTGGTGTTAGGGTTAGGGTTAGGGTTAGGGTTAGGGTTGGTGTTAGGGTTAGGGTTAGGGTTAGGATTAGGGTTAGGGTTGGTGTTAGGGTTAGGGTTAGGGTTAGGGTTAGGGTTGGTGTTAGGGTTAGGGTTAGGGTTAGAGTTACGTTTAGGGTTAGGGTTAGGGTTGGTGTTAGGGTTAGGGTTAGGGTTAGGGTTAGGGTTGGTGTTAGGGTTAGTGTTTGGGTTATGGTTAGGGTTGGTGTTAGGTTTAGGGTTAGGGTTAGGGTTAGGGTTAGTGTTGGTGTTAGGGTTAGGGTTAGGGTTAGGGTTCGTGTTAGGCATAGGGTTAGGGTTAGGGTTAGGGTTAGGGTTGGTGTTAGGGTTAGGGTTAGGGTTAGGATTAGGGTTAGGGTTGGTGTTAGGGTTAGGGTTAGGGTTAGGGTTAGGGTTGGTGTTAGGTATAGGGTTAGGGTTAGCATTAGTGTTAGGGTTAGGGTTGGTGTTAGGGTTAGGGTTTGGGTTAGGGTTAGTAATAGGGTTAGGGTCAGGTTACCCCGATCACTACCCCTCGCCCTAGGCCTACGCCTAGCACTACCTCTGGTCCCACCCCTACCCCTGTCCCTACAGCTCCCCCTACCCATAAGCCCACCCCCATCCTACCCCTAGCCACAGCTCCCACTCCTGGCCCTAGGCCTACTCCGAGGTTTACCTCGACACCCACCCCTTGCCCTATGCCTACCCCAGCGCTACGCCTACCGCTCTCACTAGCCCTAGCTCGGGCCCTAGACCAACGCACATGGCTCCTTCTAGTCCGAGGCCTAGAACTTGCCCGTCGCTGACCACTACACCTTGCCCTTGTTAGGGTTAGGGTTAGGGTTAGGGTTAGGGTTAGGGTTAGGATTACGGTTTAGGGTTAGGGTTAAGGTTAGGGTAGGTGTTAGGGTTAGGGTTAGGGTTAGGGTTGGTGTTAGGTTTAGGGTTAGGGTTAGGGTTAGGGTTACGGTTAGGGTTGTTGTTAGGGTTAGGGTTAGGGTTAGGGTTAGGGTTGGGGTTAGGGTTAGGGTTAGGGTTAGGGTTAGTGTTAGGGTTAGGGTTAGGGTTAGGATTAGGGTTTAGGGTTAGGGTTAGTGTTAGGTTTGGTGTTATGGTTAGGGTTAGGGTTAGGGTTAGGGTTGGTGTTAGGGTTAGGGTTAGGGTTAGGGTTAGGGTTAGGGTTAGGGTTGGTGTTAGGTTTAGGGTTAGGGTTAGGGTTAGGGTTAGGGTTAGGGTTGGTGTTAGGGTTAGGGTTAGGGTTAGGTTTAGGGTTAGGGTTAGGATTAGGGTTAGGGTTGGTGTTAGGGTTAGGGTTAGGATTAGGGTTAGGGTTAGGGTTAGGGTTAGGGTTAGGGTTAGGGTTAGGTTACCCCGAGCACTACCCCTCGCCCTAGGCCTACTCCTAGCACTACCTCTGGTCCTACCGCTACCCCTGTCCCTACAGCTCCCCCTACCCATAGGCCCACCCCCATCCCTACCCCTAGCCAGAGCTCCCACTCCTGGTCCTAGGCCTACTCCGAGGTTTACCCCGACACCCACCCCTTGCCCTTTGCCTACCCCAGCGCTACGCCTACCGCTCCCACTAGCCCTACCTCGGGCCCTAGACCAACGCCCAGTGCTCACTCTAGTCCGAAGCCTAGCACTTGCCCGTCGCCAACCGGTACACCTTGCCCTACCGATAGCCAGAATACTAACCCGTGTCCTACGAAATCACCCTGGACCTACCATTAGCCACACCCTAATCCAGCCTTACATCCGTTCGGAGTCCTAGGACTACCCGGAGCCATTTCGTGACACCTACCCCTAGTCCTCGGCCAACCCCTATCACTACCACTAGTCCTAGGCTTAACAGGAGCCCTAACCCTAACACTGCCCGTGGGCCTCTGCCAAACACTAGCCCTTCAACTAACCCTACCCCGAGCACTACCCCTCACCCTAGGCCTACGCCTAGCACTACCTCTGGTCCTACCACTACCCCTGGCCCTACAGCTCCCCCTACCCATAGGCCCACCCCCAACCCTACCCCTAGCCACAGCTCCCACTCCTGGCCCTAGGCCTACTCCGAGGTTTACCTCGACACCCACCCCTTGCCCTATGCCTACCCCAGCGCTACGCCTACCGCTCTCACTAGCCCTAGCTCGGGCCCTAGACCAACGCACATGGCTCCTTGTAGTCCGAGGCCTAGAACTTGCCCGTCGCTGACCACTACATCTTGCCCTTGTTAGGGTTAGGGTTAGGGTTAGGGTTAGGGTTAGGATTAGGGTTTAGGGTTAGGGTTAGGGTTATGGTAGGTGTTAGGGTTAGGGTTAGGGTTAGGGTTAGGGTTGGTGTTAGGTTTAGGGTTAGGGTTAGGTTTAGTGTTACGGTTAGGGTTGGTGTTAGGGTTAGGGTTAGGGTTAGGATTAGGCTTAGGGTTGTTGTTAGGTTTAGGGTTAGGGTTAGGGTTGGTGTTAGGGTTAGGGTTAGGGTTAGGGTTAGGGTTGGTGTTAGGTTTAGGGTTAGGGTTAGGGTTAGGGTTACGGTTAGGGTTAGGGTTAGGGTTAGAGTTGGTGTTAGGTATAGGGTTAGGGTTAGGGTTAGGGTTAGGGTTAGGGTTAGGGTTGGTGTTAGGTTTAGGGTTAGGGTTAGGGTTAGTGTCAGGGTTAGGGTTAGGGTTAGGGTTAGGATTAGAATTAGGGTTGGTGTTAGGGTTAGGGTTAGGTTTAGGGTTAGGGTTCGTGTTAGGCATAGGTTTAGGGTTAGGGTTAGGGTTAGGGTTGGTGTTAGGGTTAGGGTTAGGGTTAGGGTTAGGGTTGGTGTTAGGGTTAGGGTTAGGGTTAGGATTAGGGTTAGGGTTGATGTTAGGGTTAGGGTTAGGGTTGGTGTTAGGGTTAGGGTTAGGGTTAGGGTTAGGGTTAGGGTTAGGATTAGGGTTAGGGTTGGTGTTAGGGTTAGGGTTAGGGTTAGGGTTAGGGTTCGTGTTAGGCATAGGGTTAGGGTTAGGGTTAGGGTTAGGGTTAGGGTTGGTGTTAGGGTTAGGGTTAGGGTTAGGGTTGGTGTTAGGGTTAGGGTTAGGGTTAGGATTAGGGTTAGGGTTGGTGTTAGGGTTAGGGTTAGGGTTCGGGTTAGGGTTGGTGTTAGGTTTAGGGTTAGGGTTAAGTTTAGGGTTAGGGTTAGGGTTGGTGTTAGGGTTAGGGTTAGGGTTAGGGTTAGGGTTGGTGTTAGGGTTAGGGTTAGGGTTAGGGTTAGGGTTAGGGTTGGTGTTAGGGTTAGGGTTAGGGTTAGGGTTAGTGTTAGGGTTAGGGTTAGGGTTAGGGTTAGGATTAGGGTTAGGGTTGGTGTTAGGGTTCGGGTAAGGGTTAGGGTTAGTGTTGGTGTTAGGCATAGGGTTAGGGTTAGGGTTAGGTTTAGGGTTAGGGTTGGTGTTAGGGTTAGGGTTAGGGTTAGGGTTAGGGTTGGTGTTAGGGTTAGGGTTAGGGTTAGGATTAGGGTTAGGGTTGGTGTTAGGGTTAGGGTTAGGGTTAGGGTTAGGGTTGGTGTTAGGGTTAGGGTTAGGGTTAGAGTTAGGTTTAGGGTTAGGGTTAGGGTTGGTGTTAGGGTTAGGGTTAGGGTTAGGGTTAGGGTTGGTGTTAGGGTTAGTGTTTGGGTTATGGTTAGGGTTGGTGTTAGGTTTAGGGTTAGGGTTAGGGTTAGGGTTAGTGTTGGTGTTAGGGTTAGGGTTAGGGTTAGGGTTCGTGTTAGGCATAGGGTTAGGGTTAGGGTTAGGGTTAGGGTTGGTGTTAGGGTTAGGGTTAGGGTTAGGGTTAAGGTTGGTGTTAGGGTTAGGGTTAGGGTTAGGATTAGGGTTAGGGTTGGTGTTAGGGTTAGGGTTAGGGTTAGGGTTAGGGTTGGTGTTAGGTATAGGGTTAGGGTTAGCATTAGTGTTAGGGTTAGGGTTGGTGTTAGGGTTAGGGTTTGGGTTAGGGTTAGTAATAGGGTTAGGGTCAGGTTACCCCGATCACTACCCCTCGCCCTAGGCCTACGCCTAGCACTACCTCTGGTCCCACCCCTACCCCTGTCCCTACAGCTCCCCCTACCCATAAGCCCACCCCCATCCTACCCCTAGCCACAGCTCCCACTCCTGGCCCTAGGCCTACTCCGAGGTTTACCTCGACACCCACCCCTTGCCCTATGCCTACCCCAGCGCTACGCCTACCGCTCTCACTAGCCCTAGCTCGGGCCCTAGACCAACGCACATGGCTCCTTCTAGTCCGAGGCCTAGAACTTGCCCGTCGCTGACCACTACACCTTGCCCTTGTTAGGGTTAGGGTTAGGGTTAGGGTTAGGGTTAGGATTACGGTTTAGGGTTAGGGTTAAGGTTAGGGTAGGTGTAGGGTTAGGGTTAGGGTTAGGGTTGGTGTTAGGTTTAGGGTTAGGGTTAGGGTTAGGGTTACGGTTAGGGTTGTTGTTAGGGTTAGGGTTAGGGTTAGGGTTAGGGTTGGGGTTAGGGTTAGGGTTAGGGTTAGGGTTAGTGTTAGGGTTAGGGTTAGGGTTAGGATTAGGGTTTAGGGTTAGGGTTAGTGTTAGGTTTGGTGTTATGGTTAGGGTTAGGGTTAGGGTTAGGGTTGGTGTTAGGTTTAGGGTTAGGGTTAGGGTTAGGGTTAGGGTTAGGGTTGGTGTTAGGGTTAGGGTTAGGGTTAGGGTTAGGGTTAGGGTTAGGATTAGGGTTAGGGTTGGTGTTAGGGTTAGGGTTAGGGTTAGGGTTAGGGTTAGGTTTGGTGTTAGGGTTAGGGTTAGGGTTAGATTAGGGTTGGTGTTAGGTATAGGGTTAGGGTTAGGGTTAGGGTTAGGGTTAGGTTACCCCGAGCACTACCCCTCGCCCTAGGCCTACTCCTAGCACTACCTCTGGTCCTACCGCTACCCCTGTCCCTACAGCTCCCCCTACCCATAGGCCCACCCCCATCCCTACCCCTAGCCAGAGCTCCCACTCCTGGTCCTAGGCCTACTCCGAGGTTTACCCCGACACCCACCCCTTGCCCTTTGCCTACCCCAGCGCTACGCCTACCGCTCCCACTAGCCCTACCTCGGGCCCTAGACCAACGCCCAGTGCTCACTCTAGTCCGAAGCCTAGCACTTGCCCGTCGCCAACCGGTACACCTTGCCCTACCGATAGCCAGAATACTAACCCGTGTCCTACGAAATCACCCTGGACCTACCATTAGCCACACCCTAATCCAGCCTTACATCCGTTCGGAGTCCTAGGACTACCCGGAGCCATTTCGTGACACCTACCCCTAGTCCTCGGCCAACCCCTATCACTACCACTAGTCCTAGGCTTAACAGGAGCCCTAACCCTAACACTGCCCGTGGGCCTCTGCCAAACACTAGCCCTTCAACTAACCCTACCCCGAGCACTACCCCTCACCCTAGGCCTACGCCTAGCACTACCTCTGGTCCTACCACTACCCCTGGCCCTACAGCTCCCCCTACCCATAGGCCCACCCCCAACCCTACCCCTAGCCACAGCTCCCACTCCTGGCCCTAGGCCTACTCCGAGGTTTACCTCGACACCCACCCCTTGCCCTATGCCTACCCCAGCGCTACGCCTACCGCTCTCACTAGCCCTAGCTCGGGCCCTAGACCAACGCACATGGCTCCTTGTAGTCCGAGGCCTAGAACTTGCCCGTCGCTGACCACTACATCTTGCCCTTGTTAGGGTTAGGGTTAGGGTTAGGGTTAGGGTTAGGGTTAGGATTAGGGTTTAGGGTTAGGGTTAGGGTTATGGTAGGTGTTAGGGTTAGGGTTAGGGTTAGGGTTAGGGTTGGTGTTAGGTTTAGGGTTAGGGTTAGGGTTAGTGTTACGGTTAGGGTTGGTGTTAGGGTTAGGGTTAGGGTTAGGATTAGGCTTAGGGTTGTTGTTAGGTTTAGGGTTAGGGTTAGGGTTGGTGTTAGGGTTAGGGTTAGGGTTAGGGTTAGGGTTGGTGTTAGGTTTAGGGTTAGGGTTAGGGTTAGGGTTACGGTTAGGGTTAGGGTTAGGGTTAGGGTTAGGGTTAGGGTTGGTGTTAGGTATAGGGTTAGGGTTAGGGTTAGGGTTAGGGTTAGGGTTGGTGTTAGGGTTAGGGTTAGGGTTAGGGTTAGTGTCAGGGTTAGGGTTAGGGTTAGGGTTAGGATTAGAATTAGGGTTGGTGTTAGAGTTAGGGTTAGGTTTAGGGTTAGGGTTCGTGTTAGGCATAGGTTTAGGGTTAGGGTTAGGGTTAGGGTTGGTGTTAGGGTTAGGGTTAGGGTTAGGGTTAGGGTTGGTGTTAGGGTTAGGGTTAGGGTTAGGATTAGGGTTAGGGTTGATGTTAGGGTTAGGGTTAGGGTTAGGGTTGGTGTTAGGGTTAGGGTTAGGGTTAGGGTTAGGGTTAGGGTTAGGATTAGGGTTAGGGTTGGTGTTAGGGTTAGGGTTAGGGTTAGGGTTAGGGTTCGTGTTAGGCATAGGGTTAGGGTTAGGGTTAGGGTTAGGGTTAGGGTTGGTGTTAGGGTTAGGGTTAGGGTTAGGGTTGGTGTTAGGGTTAGGGTTAGGGTTAGGATTAGGGTTAGGGTTGGTGTTAGGGTTAGGGTTAGGGTTCGGGTTAGGGTTGGTGTTAGGTTTAGGGTTAGGGTTAAGTTTAGGGTTAGGGTTAGGGTTGGTGTTAGGGTTAGGGTTAGGGTTAGGGTTAGGGTTAGGGTTAGGATTAGGGTTAGGGTTGGTGTTAGGGTTAGGGTTAGGGTTAGGGTTAGTGTTAGGGTTGGTGTTAGGGTTAGGGTTAGGGTTAGGGTTAGGGTTGGTGTTAGGTATAGGGTTAGGGTTAGGGTTAGGGTTAGGGTTGGTGTTAGGGTTAGGGTTAGGGTTAGGGTTAGGGTTAGGGTTAGGGTTAGGATTAGGGTTAGGGTTGGTGTTAGGGTTAGGGTTAGGGTTAGGGTTAGGGTTAGGTTTGGTGTTAGGGTTAGGGTTAGGGTTAGATTAGGGTTGGTGTTAGGTATAGGGTTAGGGTTAGGGTTAGGGTTAGGGTTAGGTTACCCCGAGCACTACCCCTCGCCCTAGGCCTACTCCTAGCACTACCTCTGGTCCTACCGCTACCCCTGTCCCTACAGCTCCCCCTACCCATAGGCCCACCCCCATCCCTACCCCTAGCCAGAGCTCCCACTCCTGGTCCTAGGCCTACTCCGAGGTTTACCCCGACACCCACCCCTTGCCCTTTGCCTACCCCAGCGCTACGCCTACCGCTCCCACTAGCCCTACCTCGGGCCCTAGACCAACGCCCAGTGCTCACTCTAGTCCGAAGCCTAGCACTTGCCCGTCGCCAACCGGTACACCTTGCCCTACCGATAGCCAGAATACTAACCCGTGTCCTACGAAATCACCCTGGACCTACCATTAGCCACACCCTAATCCAGCCTTACATCCGTTCGGAGTCCTAGGACTACCCGGAGCCATTTCGTGACACCTACCCCTAGTCCTCGGCCAACCCCTATCACTACCACTAGTCCTAGGCTTAACAGGAGCCCTAACCCTAACACTGCCCGTGGGCCTCTGCCAAACACTAGCCCTTCAACTAACCCTACCCCGAGCACTACCCCTCACCCTAGGCCTACGCCTAGCACTACCTCTGGTCCTACCACTACCCCTGGCCCTACAGCTCCCCCTACCCATAGGCCCACCCCCAACCCTACCCCTAGCCACAGCTCCCACTCCTGGCCCTAGGCCTACTCCGAGGTTTACCTCGACACCCACCCCTTGCCCTATGCCTACCCCAGCGCTACGCCTACCGCTCTCACTAGCCCTAGCTCGGGCCCTAGACCAACGCACATGGCTCCTTGTAGTCCGAGGCCTAGAACTTGCCCGTCGCTGACCACTACATCTTGCCCTTGTTAGGGTTAGGGTTAGGGTTAGGGTTAGGGTTAAAGTTAGGATTAGGGTTTAGGGTTAGGGTTAGGGTTATGGTAGGTGTTAGGGTTAGGGTTAGGGTTAGGGTTAGGGTTGGTGTTAGGTTTAGGGTTAGGGTTAGGTTTAGTGTTACGGTTAGGGTTGGTGTTAGGGTTAGGGTTAGGGTTAGGATTAGGCTTAGGGTTGTTGTTAGGTTTAGGGTTAGGGTTAGGGTTGGTGTTAGGGTTAGGGTTAGGGTTAGGGTTAGGGTTGGTGTTAGGTTTAGGGTTAGGGTTAGGGTTAGGGTTACGGTTAGGGTTAGGGTTAGGGTTAGGGTTAGGGTTAGGGTTGGTGTTAGGTATAGGGTTAGGGTTAGGGTTAGGGTTAGGGTTAGGGTTAGGGTTGGTGTTAGGGTTAGGGTTAGGGTTAGGGTTAGTGTCAGGGTTAGGGTTAGGGTTAGGGTTAGGATTAGAATTAGGGTTGGTGTTAGGGTTAGGGTTAGGTTTAGGGTTAGGGTTCGTGTTAGGCATAGGTTTAGGGTTAGGGTTAGGGTTAGGGTTGGTGTTAGGGTTAGGGTTAGGGTTAGTGTTAGGGTTAGGGTTAGGGTTAGGATTAGGGTTTAGGGTTAGGGTTAGTGTTAGGTTTGGTGTTATGGTTAGGGTTAGGGTTAGGGTTAGGGTTGGTGTTAGGTTTAGGGTTAGGGTTAGGGTTAGGGTTAGGGTTAGGGTTGGTGTTAGGGTTAGGGTTAGGGTTAGGGTTAGGGTTAGGGTTAGGGTTAGGATTAGGGTTAGGGTTGGTGTTAGGGTTAGGGTTAGGGTTAGGGTTAGGGTTAGGTTTGGTGTTAGGGTTAGGGTTAGGGTTAGATTAGGGTTGGTGTTAGGTATAGGGTTAGGGTTAGGGTTAGGGTTAGGGTTAGGTTACCCCGAGCACTACCCCTCGCCCTAGGCCTACTCCTAGCACTACCTCTGGTCCTACCGCTACCCCTGTCCCTACAGCTCCCCCTACCCATAGGCCCACCCCCATCCCTACCCCTAGCCAGAGCTCCCACTCCTGGTCCTAGGCCTACTCCGAGGTTTACCCCGACACCCACCCCTTGCCCTTTGCCTACCCCAGCGCTACGCCTACCGCTCCCACTAGCCCTACCTCGGGCCCTAGACCAACGCCCAGTGCTCACTCTAGTCCGAAGCCTAGCACTTGCCCGTCGCCAACCGGTACACCTTGCCCTACCGATAGCCAGAATACTAACCCGTGTCCTACGAAATCACCCTGGACCTACCATTAGCCACACTCTAATCCAGCCTTACATCCGTTCGGAGTCCTAGGACTACCCGGAGCCATTTCGTGACACCTACCCCTAGTCCTCGGCCAACCCCTATCACTACCACTAGTCCTAGGCTTAACAGGAGCCCTAACCCTAACACTGCCCGTGGGCCTCTGCCAAACACTAGCCCTTCAACTAACCCTACCCCGAGCACTACCCCTCACCCTAGGCCTACGCCTAGCACTACCTCTGGTCCTACCACTACCCCTGGCCCTACAGCTCCCCCTACCCATAGGCCCACCCCCAACCCTACCCCTAGCCACAGCTCCCACTCCTGGCCCTAGGCCTACTCCGAGGTTTACCTCGACACCCACCCCTTGCCCTATGCCTACCCCAGCGCTACGCCTACCGCTCTCACTAGCCCTAGCTCGGGCCCTAGACCAACGCACATGGCTCCTTGTAGTCCGAGGCCTAGAACTTGCCCGTCGCTGACCACTACATCTTGCCCTTGTTAGGGTTAGGGTTAGGGTTAGGGTTAGGGTTAGGGTTAGGATTAGGGTTTAGGGTTAGGGTTAGGGTTATGGTAGGTGTTAGGGTTAGGGTTAGGGTTAGGGTTAGGGTTGGTGTTAGGTTTAGGGTTAGGGTTAGGGTTAGTGTTACGGTTAGGGTTGGTGTTAGGGTTAGGGTTAGGGTTAGGATTAGGCTTAGGGTTGTTGTTAGGTTTAGGGTTAGGGTTAGGGTTGGTGTTAGGGTTAGGGTTAGGGTTAGGGTTAGGGTTGGTGTTAGGTTTAGGGTTAGGGTTAGGGTTAGGGTTACGGTTAGGGTTAGGGTTAGGGTTAGGGTTAGGGTTAGGGTTGGTGTTAGGTATAGGGTTAGGGTTAGGGTTAGGGTTAGGGTTAGGGTTGGTGTTAGGGTTAGGGTTAGGGTTAGGGTTAGTGTCAGGGTTAGGGTTAGGGTTAGGGTTAGGATTAGAATTAGGGTTGGTGTTAGGGTTAGGGTTAGGTTTAGGGTTAGGGTTCGTGTTAGGCATAGGTTTAGGGTTAGGGTTAGGGTTAGGGTTGGTGTTAGGGTTAGGGTTAGGGTTAGGGTTAGGGTTGGTGTTAGGGTTAGGGTTAGGGTTAGGATTAGGGTTAGGGTTGATGTTAGGGTTAGGGTTAGGGTTAGGGTTGGTGTTAGGGTTAGGGTTAGGGTTAGGGTTAGGGTTAGGGTTAGGATTAGGGTTAGGGTTGGTGTTAGGGTTAGGGTTAGGGTTAGGGTTAGGGTTCGTGTTAGGCATAGGGTTAGGGTTAGGGTTAGGGTTAGGGTTAGGGTTGGTGTTAGGGTTAGGGTTAGGGTTAGGGTTGGTGTTAGGGTTAGGGTTAGGGTTAGGATTAGGGTTAGGGTTGGTGTTAGGGTTAGGGTTAGGGTTCGGGTTAGGGTTGGTGTTAGGTTTAGGGTTAGGGTTAAGTTTAGGGTTAGGGTTAGGGTTGGTGTTAGGGTTAGGGTTAGGGTTAGGGTTAGGGTTAGGGTTAGGGTTAGGATTAGGGTTAGGGTTGGTGTTAGGGTTAGGGTTAGGGTTAGGGTTAGTGTTAGGGTTGGTGTTAGGGTTAGGGTTAGGGTTAGGGTTAGGGTTGGTGTTAGGTATAGGGTTAGGGTTAGGGTTAGGGTTAGGGTTGGTGTTAGGGTTAGGGTTAGGGTTAGGGTTAGGGTTAGGGTTAGGGTTAGGATTAGGGTTAGGGTTGGTGTTAGGGTTAGGGTTAGGGTTAGGGTTAGGGTTAGGTTTGGTGTTAGGGTTAGGATTAGGGTTAGATTAGGGTTGGTGTTAGGTATAGGGTTAGGGTTAGGGTTAGGGTTAGGGTTAGGTTACCCCGAGCACTACCCCTCGCCCTAGGCCTACTCCTAGCACTACCTCTGGTCCTACCGCTACCCCTGTCCCTACAGCTCCCCCTACCCATAGGCCCACCCCCATCCCTACCCCTAGCCAGAGCTCCCACTCCTGGTCCTAGGCCTACTCCGAGGTTTACCCCGACACCCACCCCTTGCCCTTTGCCTACCCCAGCGCTACGCCTACCGCTCCCACTAGCCCTACCTCGGGCCCTAGACCAACGCCCAGTGCTCACTCTAGTCCGAAGCCTAGCACTTGCCCGTCGCCAACCGGTACACCTTGCCCTACCGATAGCCAGAATACTAACCCGTGTCCTACGAAATCACCCTGGACCTACCATTAGCCACACCCTAATCCAGCCTTACATCCGTTCGGAGTCCTAGGACTACCCGGAGCCATTTCGTGACACCTACCCCTAGTCCTCGGCCAACCCCTATCACTACCACTAGTCCTAGGCTTAACAGGAGCCCTAACCCTAACACTGCCCGTGGGCCTCTGCCAAACACTAGCCCTTCAACTAACCCTACCCCGAGCACTACCCCTCACCCTAGGCCTACGCCTAGCACTACCTCTGGTCCTACCACTACCCCTGGCCCTACAGCTCCCCCTACCCATAGGCCCACCCCCAACCCTACCCCTAGCCACAGCTCCCACTCCTGGCCCTAGGCCTACTCCGAGGTTTACCTCGACACCCACCCCTTGCCCTATGCCTACCCCAGCGCTACGCCTACCGCTCTCACTAGCCCTAGCTCGGGCCCTAGACCAACGCACATGGCTCCTTGTAGTCCGAGGCCTAGAACTTGCCCGTCGCTGACCACTACATCTTGCCCTTGTTAGGGTTAGGGTTAGGGTTAGGGTTAGGGTTAAAGTTAGGATTAGGGTTTAGGGTTAGGGTTAGGGTTATGGTAGGTGTTAGGGTTAGGGTTAGGGTTAGGGTTAGGGTTGGTGTTAGGTTTAGGGTTAGGGTTAGGTTTAGTGTTACGGTTAGGGTTGGTGTTAGGGTTAGGGTTAGGGTTAGGATTAGGCTTAGGGTTGTTGTTAGGTTTAGGGTTAGGGTTAGGGTTGGTGTTAGGGTTAGGGTTAGGGTTAGGGTTAGGGTTGGTGTTAGGTTTAGGGTTAGGGTTAGGGTTAGGGTTACGGTTAGGGTTAGGGTTAGGGTTAGGGTTAGGGTTAGGGTTGGTGTTAGGTATAGGGTTAGGGTTAGGGTTAGGGTTAGGGTTAGGGTTAGGGTTGGTGTTAGGGTTAGGGTTAGGGTTAGGGTTAGTGTCAGGGTTAGGGTTAGGGTTAGGGTTAGGATTAGAATTAGGGTTGGTGTTAGGGTTAGGGTTAGGTTTAGGGTTAGGGTTCGTGTTAGGCATAGGTTTAGGGTTAGGGTTAGGGTTAGGGTTGGTGTTAGGGTTAGGGTTAGGGTTAGGGTTAGGGTTGGTGTTAGGGTTAGGGTTAGGGTTAGGATTAGGGTTAGGGTTGATTTTAGGGTTAGGGTTAGGGTTAGGGTTGGTGTTAGGGTTAGGGTTAGGGTTAGGGTTAGGGTTAGGGTTAGGATTAGGGTTAGGGTTGGTGTTAGGGTTAGGGTTAGGGTTAGGGTTAGGGTTCGTGTTAGGCATAGGGTTAGGGTTAGGGTTAGGGTTAGGGTTAGGGTTGGTGTTAGGGTTAGGGTTAGGGTTAGGGTTGGTGTTAGGGTTAGGGTTAGGGTTAGGATTAGGGTTAGGGTTGGTGTTAGGGTTAGGGTTAGGGTTCGGGTTAGGGTTGGTGTTAGGTTTAGGGTTAGGGTTAAGTTTAGGGTTAGGGTTAGGGTTGGTGTTAGGGTTAGGGTTAGGGTTAGGGTTAGGGTTAGGGTTAGGATTAGGGTTAGGGTTGGTGTTAGGGTTAGGGTTAGGGTTAGGGTTAGTGTTAGGGTTGGTGTTAGGGTTAGGGTTAGGGTTAGGGTTAGGGTTGGTGTTAGGTATAGGGTTAGGGTTAGGGTTAGGGTTAGGGTTGGTGTTAGGGTTAGGGTTAGGGTTAGGGTTAGTGTTAGGGTTAGGGTTAGGGTTAGGGTTAGGATTAGGGTTAGGGTTGGTGTTAGGGTTCGGGTAAGGGTTAGGGTTAGTGTTGGTGTTAGGCATAGGGTTAGGGTTAGGGTTAGGTTTAGGGTTAGGGTTGGTGTTAGGGTTAGGGTTAGGGTTAGGGTTAGGGTTGGTGTTAGGGTTAGGGTTAGGGTTAGGATTAGGGTTAGGGTTGGTGTTAGGGTTAGGGTTAGGGTTAGGGTTAGGGTTGGTGTTAGGGTTAGGGTTAGGGTTAGAGTTAGGTTTAGGGTTAGGGTTAGGGTTGGTGTTAGGGTTAGGGTTAGGGTTAGGGTTAGGGTTGGTGTTAGGGTTAGTGTTTGGGTTATGGTTAGGGTTGGTGTTAGGTTTAGGGTTAGGGTTAGGGTTAGGGTTAGTGTTGGTGTTAGGGTTAGGGTTAGGGTTAGGGTTCGTGTTAGGCATAGGGTTAGGGTTAGGGTTAGGGTTAGGGTTGGTGTTAGGGTTAGGGTTAGGGTTAGGGTTAAGGTTGGTGTTAGGGTTAGGGTTAGGGTTAGGATTAGGGTTAGGGTTGGTGTTAGGGTTAGGGTTAGGGTTAGGGTTAGGGTTGGTGTTAGGTATAGGGTTAGGGTTAGCATTAGTGTTAGGGTTAGGGTTGGTGTTAGGGTTAGGGTTTGGGTTAGGGTTAGTAATAGGGTTAGGGTCAGGTTACCCCGATCACTACCCCTCGCCCTAGGCCTACGCCTAGCACTACCTCTGGTCCCACCCCTACCCCTGTCCCTACAGCTCTCCCTACCCATAAGCCCACCCCCATCCTACCCCTAGCCACAGCTCCCACTCCTGGCCCTAGGCCTACTCCGAGGTTTACCTCGACACCCACCCCTTGCCCTATGCCTACCCCAGCGCTACGCCTACCGCTCTCACTAGCCCTAGCACGGGCCCTAGACCAACGCACATGGCTCCTTCTAGTCCGAGGCCTAGAACTTGCCCGTCGCTGACCACTACACCTTGCCCTTGTTAGGGTTAGGGTTAGGGTTAGGGTTAGGGTTAGGATTAGGGTTTAGGGTTAGGGTTAAGGTTAGGGTAGGTGTTAGGGTTAGGGTTAGGGTTAGGGTTGGTGTTAGGTTTAGGGTTAGGGTTAGGGTTAGGGTTACGGTTAGGGTTGTTGTTAGGGTTAGGGTTAGGGTTAGGGTTAGGGTTGGGGTTAGGGTTAGGGTTTGGGTTAGGGTTAGTGTTAGGGTTAGGATTAGGGTTAGGATTAGGGTTTAGGGTTAGGGTTAGTGTTAGGTTTGGTGTTATGGTTAGGGTTAGGGTTAGGGTTAGGGTTGGTGTTAGGTTTAGGGTTAGGGTTAGGGTTAGGGTTAGGGTTAGGGTTGGTGTTAGGGTTAGGGTTAGGGTTAGGGTTAGGGTTAGGGTTAGGGTTAGGATTAGGGTTAGGGTTGGTGTTAGGGTTAGGGTTAGGGTTAGGGTTAGGGTTAGGTTTGGTGTTAGGGTTAGGGTTAGATTAGGGTTGGTGTTAGGTATAGGGTTAGGGTTAGGGTTAGGGTTAGGGTTAGGGTTGGTGTTAGGTATAGGGTTAGGGTTAGGGTTAGGGTTAGTGTTATGGTTAGGGTTAGGGTTAGGGTTAGAATTAGGGTTAGGGTTGGTGTTAGGGTTAGGGTTAGGGTTAGGGTTAGTGTTGGTGTTAGGCATAGGGTTAGGGTTAGTGTTAGGTTTAGGGTTGGTGTTAGGGTTAAGGTTAGGGTTAGGGTTGGAGTTAGGGTTAGGGTTAGGGTTAGGATTAGGGTTAGGGTTGGTGTTAGGGTTAGGGTTAGGGTTAGGGTTAGGGTTGGTGTTAGGGTTACGGTTAGGATTAGGGTTAGGGTTGGTGTTAGGTTTAGGGTTAGGGTTAGGGTTAGGGTTAGGGTTGGTGTTAGGGTTAGGGTTAGGGTTAGGGTTAGGGTTGGAGTTAGGGTTAGGGTTAGGGTTAGGATTAGGGTTAGGGTTGGTGTTAGGGTTAGGGTTAGGGTTAGGGTTAGGATTAGGGTTAGGGTTGGTGTTAGGGTTAGGGTTAGGATTAGGGTTAGGGTTGGTGTTAGGGTTAGGGTTAGGATTAGGGTTAGGGTTGGTGTTAGGTTTAGGGTTAGGGTTAGGGTTAGGGTTAGGGTTGGTGTTAGGGTTAGGGTTAGGGTTAGGGTTCGTGTTAGGCATAGGGTTAGGGTTAGGGTTAGGGTTAGGGTTAGGGTTGGTGTTAGGGTTAGGGTTAGGGTTAGGGTTAAGGTTGGTGTTAGGGTTAGGGTTAGGGTTAGGATTAGGGTTAGGGTTGGTGTTAGGGTTAGGGTTAGGTTTAGGGTTAGGGTTGGTGTTAGGGTTAGGGTTAGGGTTAGGGTTAGGGTTAGGGTTAGGTATAGGGTTAGGGTTAGGGTTGGTGTTAGGTATAGGGTTAGGGTTAGGGTTAGGGTTAGGATTAGGGTTTAGGGTTAGGGTTAGGGTTAGGTTTGGTGATATGGTTAGGGTTAGGATTAGGGTTAGGGTTGGTGTTAGGTTTAGGGTTAGGGTTAGGGTTAGGGTTAGGGTTGGTGTTAGGGTTAGGGTTATGGTTAGGGTTAGGGTTAGGATTAGGGTTAGGGTTGGTGTTAGGGTTAGGGTTAGGGTTAGGGTTAGGGTTAGGTTTGGTGTTAGGGTTAGGGTTAGGGTTAGGGTTAGGGTTGGTGTTAGGTATAGGGTTAGGGTTAGGGTTAGGGTTAGGGTTG
The DNA here is from genome assembly GCF_964194185.1 of Rhinolophus hipposideros. Classification (NCBI taxonomy): domain Eukaryota; kingdom Metazoa; phylum Chordata; class Mammalia; order Chiroptera; family Rhinolophidae; genus Rhinolophus; species Rhinolophus hipposideros. The sequence continues at coordinate 47,605 of NW_027669361.1, forward strand.
GTGTTAGGTATCGGGTTAGGGTTAGGGTTAGGGTTAGTGTTAGGGTTAGGGTTAGGGTTAGGGTTAGGATTAGGGTTAGGGTTGGTGTTAGGGTTAGGGTTAGGGTTAGGGTTAGTGTTGGTTAGGGTTAGGGTTAGGGTTAGGATTAGGGTTAGGGTTGCTGTTAGGGTTAGGTTTAGGGTTAGGGTTAGGGTTGGTGTTAGGGTTAGGGTTAGAGTTAGGGTTAGGGTTAGGGTTAGGGTTAGGGTTAGGGTTGGTGTTAGGGTTAGGGTTAGGGTTAGGGTTAGGGTTGGAGTTAGGGTTAGGGTTAGGGTTAGGATTAGGGTTAGGGTTGGTGTTAGGGTTAGGGTTAGGGTTAGGGTTAGGGTTGGTGTTAGGGTTAGGGTTAGGGTTAGAGTTAGGGTTAGGGTTAGGGTTAGGGTTAGGGTTAGGGTTAGGGTTGGTGTTAGGGTTAGGGTTAGGGTTAGGGTTAGGGTTAGGGTTAGGGTTAGGGTTAGGGTTGGTGTTAGGGTTAGGGTTAGGGTTAGGGTTAGGGTTGGAGTTAGGGTTAGGGTTAGGGTTAGGATTAGGGTTAGGGTTGGTGTTAGGGTTAGGGTTAGGGTTAGGGTTAGGGTTGGTGTTAGGGTTAGGGTTAGGGTTAGAGTTAGGGTTAGGGTTAGGGTTAGGGTTGGTGTTAGGGTTAGGGTTAGTGTTAGGGTTAGGGTTGGTGTTAGGGTTAGTGTTTGGGTTAGGGTTAGGGTTGGTGTTAGGTTTAGGGTTAGGGTTCGGGTTAGGGTTGGTGTTAGGTTTAGGGTTAGGGTTAGGGTTAGGGTTGGTGTTAGGGTTAGGGTTAGGGTTAGAGTTAGGGTTAGGGTTAGGGTTAGTGTTTGGGTTAGGGTTAGGGTTGGTGTTAGGTTTAGGGTTAGGGTTAGGGTTAGGGTTGGTGTTAGGGTTAGGGTTAGGGTTAGGGTTAGGGTTGGTGTTAGGGTTAGGGTTAGGGTTAGGGTTAGGGTTGGTGTTAGGGTTAGGGTTAGGGTTGGTGTTAGGTATAGGGTTATGGATAGGGTTAGGGTTAGGTTTAGGGTTGGTGTTAGGGTTAGGGTTAGGGTTAGGGTTAGGGTTGGTGTTAGGTATAGGGTTATGGATAGGGTTAGGGTTAGGGTTAGGGTTTGTGTTAGGGTTAGGGTTAGGGTTAGGGTTGGTGTTAGGTTTAGGGTTAGGGTTAGGGTTAGGGTTAGGGTTGGTGTTAGGGTTAGGGTTAAGGTTAGGGTTCGTGTTAGGCATAGGGTTAGGGTTAGGGTTAGGGTTAGGGTTAGGGTTGGTGTTAGGGTTAGGGTTAGGGTTAGGGTTAAGGTTGGTGTTAGGGTTAGGGTTAGGGTTAGGGTTAGGGTTAGGTTTGGTGTTAGGGTTAGGGTTAGGATTAGGGTTAGGTTTGGTGTTAGGGTTAGGGTTAGGATTAGGGTTAGCTGTTAGGGTTAGGGTTAGGGTTAGGGTTAGGGTTAGGTTACCCCGAGCACTACCCCTCGCCCTAGGCCTACTCCTAGCACTACCTCTGGTCCTACCGCTACCCCTGTCCCTACAGCTCCCCCTACCCATAGGCCCACCCCCCATCCCTACCCCTAGCCAGAGCTCCCACTCCTGGTCCTAGGCCTACTCCGAGGTTTACCCCGACACCCACCCCTTGCCCTTTGCCTACCCCAGCGCTACGCCTACCGCTTCCACTAGCCCTACCTCGGGCCCTAGACCAACGCCCAGTGCTCACTCTAGTCCGAAGCCTAGCACTTGCCCGTCGCCAACCGGTACACCTTGCCCTACCGATAGCCAGAATACTAACCCGTGTCCTACGAAATCACCCTGGACCTACCATTAGCCACACCCTAATCCAGCCTTACATCCGTTCGGAGTCCTAGGACTACCCGGAGCCATTTCGTGACACCTACCCCTAGTCCTCGGCCAACCCCTATCACTACCACTAGTCCTAGGCTTAACAGGAGCCCTAACCCTAACACTGCCCGTGGGCCTCTGCCAAACACTAGCCCTTCAACTAACCCTACCCCGAGCACTACCCCTCACCCTAGGCCTACGCCTAGCACTACCTCTGGTCCTACCACTACCCCTGGCCCTACAGCTCCCCCTACCCATAGGCCCACCCCCAACCCTACCCCTAGCCACAGCTCCCACTCCTGGCCCTAGACCTACTCCGAGGTTTACCTCGACACCCACCCCTTGCCCTATGCCTACCCCAGCGCTACGCCTACCGCTCTCACTAGCCCTAGCCCGGGCCCTAGACCAACGCACATGGCTCCTTGTAGTCCGAGGCCTAGAACTTGCCCGTCGCTGACCACTACATCTTGCCCTTGTTAGGGTTAGGGTTAGGGTTAGGGTTAGGGTTAGGGTTAGGATTAGGGTTTAGGGTT
>NW_027669361.1:55000-57500 GCF_964194185.1 Rhinolophus hipposideros
TAGGGTTAGGGTTAGGGTTGGTGTTAGGGTTAGGGTTAGGGTTAGGGTTAGGGTTGGTGTTAGGTATAGGGTTATGGATAGGGTTAGGGTTAGGTTTAGGGTTGGTGTTAGGGTTAGGGTTAGGGTTAGGGTTAGGGTTGGTGTTAGGTATAGGGTTATGGATAGGGTTAGGGTTAGGGTTAGGGTTTGTGTTAGGGTTAGGGTTAGGGTTAGGGTTGGTGTTAGGTTTAGGGTTAGGGTTAGGGTTAGGGTTAGGGTTGGTGTTAGGGTTAGGGTTAAGGTTAGGGTTCGTGTTAGGCATAGGGTTAGGGTTAGGGTTAGGGTTAGGGTTAGGGTTAGGGTTGGTGTTAGGGTTAGGGTTAGGGTTAGGGTTAAGGTTGGTGTTAGGGTTAGGGTTAGGGTTAGGGTTAGGGTTGGTGTTAGGGTTAGGGTTAGGGTTAGGTTTAGGGTTAGGGTTAGGATTAGGGTTAGGGTTGGTGTTAGGGTTAGGGTTAGGATTAGGGTTAGTGTTAGGGTTAGGGTTAGGGTTAGGGTTAGGGTTAGGTTACCCCGAGCACTACCCCTCGCCCTAGGCCTACTCCTAGCACTACCTCTGGTCCTACCGCTACCCCTGTCCCTACAGCTCCCCCTACCCATAGGCCCACCCCCATCCCTACCCCTAGCCAGAGCTCCCACTCCTGGTCCTAGGCCTACTCCGAGGTTTACCCCGACACCCACCCCTTGCCCTTTGCCTACCCCAGCGCTACGCCTACCGCTTCCACTAGCCCTACCTCGGGCCCTAGACCAACGCCCAGTGCTCACTCTAGTCCGAAGCCTAGCACTTGCCCGTCGCCAACCGGTACACCTTGCCCTACCGATAGCCAGAATACTAACCCGTGTCCTACGAAATCACCCTGGACCTACCATTAGCCACACCCTAATCCAGCCTTACATCCGTTCGGAGTCCTAGGACTACCCGGAGCCATTTCGTGACACCTACCCCTAGTCCTCGGCCAACCCCTATCACTACCACTAGTCCTAGGCTTAACAGGAGCCCTAACCCTAACACTGCCCGTGGGCCTCTGCCAAACACTAGCCCTTCAACTAACCCTACCCCGAGCACTACCCCTCACCCTAGGCCTACGCCTAGCACTACCTCTGGTCCTACCACTACCCCTGGCCCTACAGCTCCCCCTACCCATAGGCCCACCCCCAACCCTACCCCTAGCCACAGCTCCCACTCCTGGCCCTAGACCTACTCCGAGGTTTACCTCGACACCCACCCCTTGCCCTATGCCTACCCCAGCGCTACGCCTACCGCTCTCACTAGCCCTAGCCCGGGCCCTAGACCAACGCACATGGCTCCTTGTAGTCCGAGGCCTAGAACTTGCCCGTCGCTGACCACTACACCTTGCCCTTGTTAGGGTTAGGGTTAGGGTTAGGGTTAGGGTTAGGGTTAGGATTAGGGTTTAGGGTTAGGGTTAGGGTTATGGTAGGTGTTAGGGTTAGGGTTAGGGTTAGGGTTAGGGTTGGTGTTAGGTTTAGGGTTAGGGTTAGGGTTAGTGTTACGGTTAGGGTTGGTGTTAGGGTTAGGGTTAGGGTTAGGATTAGGCTTAGGGTTGTTGTTAGGTTTAGGGTTAGGGTTAGGGTTGGTGTTAGGGTTAGGGTTAGGGTTAGGGTTAGGGTTGGTGTTAGGTTTAGGGTTAGGGTTAGGGTTAGGGTTACGGTTAGGGTTAGGGTTAGGGTTAGGGTTGGGGTAGGGTTAGGGTTAGGGTTAGGGTTAGGGTTAGGGTTAGTGTTAGGGTTAGGGTTAGGGTTTAGGGTTAGGGTTAGGGTTAGGGTTAGTGTCAGGGTTAGGGTTAGGGTTAGGGTTAGGATTAGAATTAGGGTTGGTGTTAGGGTTAGGGTTAGGTTTAGGGTTAGGCTTCGTGTTAGGCATAGGTTTAGGGTTAGGATTAGGGTTAGGGTTGGTGTTAGGGTTAGGGTTAGGGTTAGGGTTAGGGTTGGTGTTAGGGTTAGGGTTAGGGTTAGGATTAGGGTTAGGGTTGATGTTAGGGTTAGGGTTAGGGTTAGGGTTGGTGTTAGGGTTAGGGTTAGGGTTAGGGTTAGGGTTAGGGTTAGGATTAGGGTTAGGGTTGGTGTTAGGGTTAGGGTTAGGGTTAGGGTTAGGGTTCGTGTTAGGCATAGGGTTAGGGTTAGGGTTAGGGTTAGGGTTAGGGATGGTGTTAGGGTTAGGGTTAGGGTTAGGGTTGGTGTTAGGGTTAGGGTTAGGGTTAGGATTAGGGTTAGGTTTGGTGTTAGGGTTAGGGTTAGGGTTCGGGTTAGGGTTGGTGTTAGGTTTAGGGTTAGGGTTAAGTTTAGGGTTAGGGTTAGGGTTGGTGTTAGGGTTAGGGTTAGGGTTAGGGTTAGGGTTAGGGTTAGGATTAGGGTTAGGGTTGGTGTTAGGGTTAGGGTTAGGGTTAGGGTTAGTGTTAGGGTTGGTGTTAGGGTTAGGGTTAGGGTTAGGGTTAGGGTTGGTGTT